>NC_085089.1:7484051-7529051 GCF_963422355.1 Corticium candelabrum
TTCAGAAGTACGATCACCACGATATGCATACACAACTTCTCCTTCGTGATAAGCAACTGTCAATTGAACATTACCAGCAACATTATCCTTGTTACCCACATTACACCAACCATCAGACAGATCAGTACATGGACGATCCACTGAACTGAAAGTACGCATGTCATCAGTTGGATTTCCAACTTGAAAATATGAGTGTTTCCACACAAGTGCACACCCACTAGAGATCACAGAATAATCACAATAAACCTACACAAATATTTCTTAGTCAGTAAATAACAAAGTGTGATAACTACCAACATGGATACCTTTACAGGTGGAAGAGAATTGACTCTCTGCACAAACTGAATAGAGTTGATCTTATGTTCAACAGCAGAACAAGATTCATATGATTTCCATGATCTAATAGAAACAATGATTTAATATTTACTGAGTGAATTCAACACAACCAGCTTACATACCTAAGCTCAACCCACTGCTCAGAATCACAAAATATAGCAGCGATTTATTAGTATTGTGGTAGAACAGATAACCTGATTTGCTCATGTTGCATGTACCAGCTTCATCACCATATGAAACTCAAGAAACCTAATGAGTGCAACACAACTTGTGATACAGATAGTTAAATTTGTCTTTTTGTTTAAATTAAAACAAAATAAAACATTAAATTTAAATTTATCAATTGTATGGCATAGTTTGTATTATGTCTATTATCTTTATTAAAACATTATATTATCACTATCAGTGCTGGCCTTACTGCAATTCAATTGTGTTAAAATAAAATTATCTTATATTTCTATATTTGCTGCCCACAGTCCCAAACACCACTTGGCATTTGTCACGACAAAGTATAGTGATATAGTATCTATCAACTCACAACATGTTTACTGCACACATTCTCACTGCTATACATCTAATAGACATTCACTAGCCTCAACACTACAAAACAGAATCACAATAAAGTGTAATCTATTTGGTAGTTTCTGTTATCATTGAAGGCTTTGCACATGCAAGTTTCATATGACCTACAATTCTGGTAATTAGACATACATTAGACAACAGATTGTACTAGACAGTTCATACACATTTGCTTTATACAAACAAAACATACCTTCAGTTCATTGTATAATTTTGTCACCAAACGTTCAAGTTTCTTTATTTCAGAAAGTGGAGTTAATCCAGGAATGCCTTGCAAACCTTGTGAACCTTTCTAAAACACAAACAAATATGGTAATAAGTATTTCTATTGGATTGGATATTACTTGCAATCTTGCCATTTCAAGAAACAAGACTTTCTCTCAAGTAAAACTATCCATCCACATTCACTCATCCACAAATCTCCCTTTTCAGTTCCAAACAACAGCAATACAAATATTAATGAATAGAGAAGCACATTACAGTGCTAAACCCTCGACTGGTGTATGTAATCACATATCTCGTCACGTGATAATGTTTTGTATACTGAGGTTTTAGCCCAACCCAGTCATCTCAGGTTCCAATGCATTCGTTTACCTAAACAAAAGTGCAAAGCGTCTCCACACTTGCCTACTTACAGATCAGTCACTTCGTCCCACAAACAGACGCACTGTCATGGACAAAGCACGTTCCCCTTTGCAAATTTTTATAGAGCGCCAAATTTCTGTTGAAAACAACACTATAGTAATTTTTGCAGCAAAACCGCGGCCGCTCAGACACACACACCAAAAATTCAAGCTGCAGAATAACTATGAAGAAAGACTGTGGAACAAGCAAAATGTTACAAGTCAGGTACAGCTATACGTAACGCATAGCACCTGAATCCAGTACATTCGCTCTCTAGTTGCCTGGCTGTTGGTGGGAAAACATGCATGTACAAATGTAGACTATAGACGTTGTTTCTATGTGCTAAACTCTTATGTAAAGTAAAGGACTAAACACCATGTACAAGATGGTTGTCTGATTGCCGAATTCTTGGTACCATCTGCCAAACAAAGAGAGGTGGATGCTTATGATGACACCATTTCTCGTCTATTGGTCGAAATAGCTCCATTTGCAACAGTGCTAATCAAGTATAAATACGGTCGTACGTCAGACGACTTCTATACCATTAGCACAGATATCCGGGCCTCTGGTAATAAACAGTAAACTAAACTTACCTCTCCTTTGGATCCAGGAAATCCTCTAACTCCTTGTAAACCTCTTGGACCCACTGGACCTTCAATACCTTCATCTCCTCTCTGCAAATAAAATTTATTACTTTATCAATAAACAAATAACAATGTTATGAACATATTGTCTTCTTACCCGACCAACTTCTCCTTTTACTCCATTTTCACCTTTTGGTCCTACGTCACCTCGTTCTCCTTTCAATCCAACAAAACCTCGCAATCCAATGTTGCCTTTTTCTCCTTTTGGTCCAGCCTTGCCTCTCACTCCAGGTACACCCTAACACAAAACATTTGAATTGAGTTTGTATAAATGCAGTATAACTAAAATTATTGAATTGCCATCTCACCTTCTCACCAGACAGACCAATTGACCCTTTCTGACCTGCTGGGCCAACACGACCAGGAAGACCTTGTGGGCCAACCGGACCCTACAATACATTATATCTTTCACATCACAAACATCCCTTCTACAGTCAAATGACAGAATGTGTACTTTACAACTTCCATTTAACAATCTAGACTCACTGGATCTCCCGTCTTTCCAAATGCTCCTGGTAAACCTTGTAAGCCTGACAAGCCTTGTGTTCCTGCTACCCCAGGCATGCCTCTCTGACCCACAGGACCAGGAAGACCTCGAGGACCAGTAAGAACAGCTGCATCACAAGAGACTGCTGATGATTTCTAAATTTGCAACAACAAAAACAAACTAGAAAATTGTTCACTACGTCACATGACTATATAGTCTTCTGGTCAACAAAACACATGCTAGGACGCTCTGTTCATACTTCAGAACAACTGATCATTTGAAGCCATAAAAACAACTGGATAATTGTCAAAACAAAATGTACTGCCATCTTGTGGAAGGAAAGCAAACAACTAGAATGAACAGCAGCCTATAGCTACTTTACTATATAGTCACACTAAACACGATACACACAACTTACAGTACAATCCCGTTTTTAACAGTATGACCATAAAACCTTGAGAATACGACAAATATGATAAACTAATCAAATGTAATCAACTGTCATGAGGTCACACTAGCCAAGTAATTAATACACATATTATGTTATAATCATATGTTGCTACATTATTACGCGACTTGTGGTGTATGTACTAAAATGGTCATGTTATAGATATGGTAATCTGTACTTCCACATTACCGTCTCCTTGTCTGTAAACATGACCTAATGTGCACGTGATTGCAGCATATAAGCCAATGTAACAAACGAACTAAGAACAAGTAGATTGTTTGTTCTCTCCAATAGATTATGAAACATCCAATGTAGTCAGCTCCTCCCTTTCCTCCCCCATAAATAGCAAAAGAAGGCATTGTGCTAATCAAGACTAATTTAAATAAGGTTTACATAAAACTTTGTTTGACAACTATACAGCACTTGCTTTCTAATTTTGATTGAATTGCAAGCACATTTGAGCAAGTGTTGAGCACATAAATCCAACCAAATGTAGTTGATGTTGCCTGAGGGTGCCCAATTAAGGTGCACATGATATGTAAACACTAACACTACCCACTCTCTGCTACCTTAGCTCAGTTGTAAAGTCGTATAGAATGCCACTACATGTAAACCTTATATTGGGTATAAAAACAAACAAACATAATTAAATATTAAACATTTTAATTTGAATAAAAAATTTATGCCCACCAAATAAAGGATATTTCTTTACATGCTTTGTATCACCATTGCTCAGTACGTTTACACATAAAATGTTTGATAATTATTTCAGTACATATGTACAGCAAAGTTACCCTTTAATACAATGTAAATAGTGCTAATGTTTAACTGTTTACTACACTCACATTCTAATTATTCTGGCTGTTTCATTTCTACCAAATGAAGCGGATTACTATGTCTTCATGTGTATCCAGAGTAAAAATGTTGTACAGCCACGTAGCCAGCATGTCATTTTTGGGATCAAAGTACAGATAATGTCTATTTTAGAATGTTACTGTTGCTGACACCCATATGCATCATCATACACACACACACACACACACACACACACACACACACACACACACACACACACACACACACACACACACACACACACACACACACACACACACACACACGCACACACGCACACGCACACGCACACGCACACGCACACGCACGCACACGCACGCGCACGCACACGCACACGCACGCACACACGCGCGCGCGCTTCATTAACTAATTAATTAAGAAGTCTGTTCTTGATTTGATCAAATTAAGAACAGTAGGTATACATAAATAATTTTTAGCTTGTAGACCTACGTACCACACTGCTCTACTTCAGCGTAAGCAGTAGCTTGCACAAACGACAAACGCAACCAGCAGAACAAACACTTGATTCCCGGAAAGACTAGCAACCACAGAAAGACCCGGATCACCAAATTGCCTCTGATACAAATTCACTCATTAGTCTATTTGCCGTGAGACAACACATACTGGTCAACAAGCGTGTCACGTGACATAAGAAGACCCTGACGATTTGACACTGACACTAACAAGTAACTGCCGCTATCTTCTCTGTGTGCGTCGAATAGGCCGCATGGTAGCATTGCCTTACGTTTGTTAAGCGCATGCGTATACACATGCTCTGTGTATATAAAATACCTAAACTTTATTAAAATAAAACTTTATTAATTAAGTTACCAGTAACTTTAAATGGATTATAAAAGAGCAAAATTGGAAAAAGGTGATTGTCTTGTGTACACCTACAAACTTCTAGGGAAAGAAGCAGTCGCCAGTTGGTCAAAGTTTGGTTGCAATCTTAGAAAACTTAGATGCCTAACAAAGTTTAATTTGTCCTCACTGTATACTTGCCTAAATAAAATAACTAATAACTATCAAAATATTCTATTACAATCTAAGCTACAACGCAATACAAAACAATTTGTTTTGTATTTTTCACGTAATAAACTTTTATGGTTGGAAAGCAGAGCCACAACAAAAGCCAATGATGCTGTGAAGTCCTGACAAGAAAGACCAAGGTTTACAATACTAGATGTTACATTTCATACAATGCAAACAAGATCAACATGCAACTACCCCATGCAGTGCTGTGGGCAAAGTCAACAAAGAAATATAGCAACTGTCATTTGCACATGATGTGTTTTGGATGAGATAGATGAAGGTAAATGACAATTCGCCCAACGGCAGTCTCCCATACTCTTGTATCGATCTGTATCACAGTTACCAGTGTATACACCTGGCCTCAATTTGTCAAATGTCAATCCTGGTATTGCAGATGAATGAATACTTGGCTCTGGAGGTATCCCATTTCCATTTGTGCAATGATCTGTAATTTTGACTGGATTGTTGAGTATTGATCCACGCCATGACTTTCCCACTTCAGAATTACGATCACCACGATATGCATACACAACTTCTCCTTCGTGATAAGCAACTGTCAATTGAACATTACCAGGAACATTATCCTTGTTACCCACATTACACCAACCATCAGACAGATCAGTACATGGACGATCCACTGAACTGAAAGTACGCATGTCATCAGTTGGATTTCCAACTTGAAAATATGAGTGTTTCCACACAAGTGCACACCCACTAGAGATCACAGAATAATCACAATAAACCTACACAAATATTTCTTAGTCATCAAATAACAAAGTGTGATAACTACAAACATGGATACCTTTACAGGTGGGAGAGAATTGACTCTCAGCACTAACTGAATAGAGTTGATCTTATGTTCAACAGCAGAACAAGATTTATAATATCCATTCCATGATCTAAAAAATATGGTTTAATGTTTAATTAATGGGTAAATTCAACACAACCAGCTTACATACCTAAGCTTAACCCACTGCTCAGAATCACAAAACAGCACAGATTTATTAGTATTGTGGTAGAACATATCACCTGATGTGCTCATGTTGCATGTACCAGCTTCATCACCATATGAAACTCGAGAAACCTAATGAGTGCAACACAACTTGTGATACAGATAGTTAAATTTGTCTTTTTGTTTAAATTTATCAATTGTATGGCATAGTTTGTATTATGTCTATTATCTTTATTAAAACATTATATTATCACTATCAGTGCTGGCCTTACTGCAATTCAATTGTGTTAAAATAAAATTATCTTATATTTCTATATTTGCTGCCCACATTCCCAACACCACTTGGCTTTGTCATAAGAAAGTATAGTGATATAGTATCTATCAACTCACAACATGTTTACTGCACACATTCTCACTGCTATACATCTAATAGACATTCACTAGCCTCAACACTACAAAACAGAATCACAATAAAGTGTAATCTATTTGGTAGTTTCTGTTATCATTGAAGGCTTTGCACATGCAAGTTTCATATGACCTACAATTCTGGTAATTAGACATACATTAGACAACAGATTGTACTAGACAGTTCATAAACGTTTGCTTTATACAAAAAAAACATACCTTCAGTTCATTGTATAATATTGCCACCAAACGTTCAAGTTTCTTTATTTCAGAAAGTGGAGTTAATCCAGGAATGCCTTGCAAACCTTGTGAACCTTTCTAAAACACAAACAAATACTAAAATAAATATTTCTATTGGATATTACTTGCAACTTCGTCATTTCAAGAAACAAGACTTTCTCTCAAGTAAAACTATCCATCCACCTTCACTCGTCCACAAATCTCCCCTTTCAGTTCCAAACAACAGCAATACAAACATTAATGAATAGAGAAGCACATTACAGTGCCAAACTCTCGGCCGGTGTATGTAATCACATATCTCGCCATGTGATAATGCTTTGCATACTGAGGTTTTAGCCCAACCCAGTCGCCTCAGTTAAGGTTTCCAATGCATCTGTTTAGCTAAGCAAAGGTGCAAAGCGTCTCCACACTTGCGTACTTACAAGTCAGTCGCTTCGTCCCACAAACAGACGCTCTGTCATGGACAATGCAAGTCCCCTTCGCAAATTCCCGTGGAGCGCCAAATTTCTGTTGAAGACGACACTATAGTGATTTTGCAACAAAACTGTGGCCGCTCAGCCACGCACACCGAAATTCAAGCTGTCAGACTGCAGAACCCACCATGGAGAACCACTGTGGAACAAGCAAAATGTTACAAGTCAAGTACAGCTACACGTACCGTATGGCACCTGAATCCAGTACATTTGCTCTCTAGACGCCTGGTTGTTGGTGGGAAAACATGCACGTGCAAATGTAGACTATAAACGTTGTTTCTATGTGCTAAACTCTTATGTAAAGTAAAGAACTAAACGCCATGTACAGGATGGCCGCCGGATGGCCGAATTCTCGTTACCATCTACCAAACAAAGAGAGGTGGAGGTTTATGATGACACCACTTCTCGTCTATTGGTCGGAATAGCTTCATTTGCATCTACGCTGATCGAGTATAATACGGTCGTACGTCAGACGACTTCTATGCCATTAGCCCAGATATCCGGGCCTCTGGTAATAAACAGTAAACTAAACTTACCTCTCCTTTGGATCCAGCAAATCCTCTAACTCCTTGTATACCTCTTGGACCCACTGGACCTTGAATACCTTGATCTCCTCTCTGCAAATAAAATTTATTACTCCATATTGATATAAACCGATTGCAAAACTAAACCGTTCGCAAATGGTCTAAACCGTTTGTGAATTCGCATTTGGTTAGACCGTTTCCGAATCGCTTAGACCATATAATGCAGACCGTTCTCAAATGGTTTAGACCATTCGCGAATGGTTTAGGAAGGTAAACCGTTTGCGAATGGTTTAAGCCATTTGCGAATATTTCAGATATTGGGAACCCAAATGATTTTGGCTGTCGTAAATGGTTTTCCATTCATTTGCTTTACAAAAATTTCTTGTAAGTTTGCTTGTTTATTATTATAGAAACAGTTTTCGCACCTGCTTAATTCTCAAAGATTTAGACTTTTGCCAAGTGCACCATACTTGGATCGATCCATGCCTGGGAGTTGTCTCTTGTATGGAGGACAAGTTCGTAATCTCCTTCTAGCAATTACCATCTCAAATGTCACACCTATAGTTTGGTCAACTGTTGTCACCTTGATTGCTCTACTTTGGACCTATGTAAATTTGGAGAAGGTTGCTTTTAGTTTGTTTAGATATAGTGCGTTGCAAAGTAGTCAACTTGATCAGACGATTGGGCAAAGATTTCATGGTATATATAAAGAAAATATTCTGCATTCAATTGCTAGTTTATAGCGCTACACTGTACCTGACGCATGCAGACGCTTTATATAGACATGGGCAATTTGTGCAGAAAATGATAGTCAAATGTAGGTTAAGGTAGTTGCATTTCCTATATAGCCAGATATAGTGCGTTATAAAGTAGTCAAATTGATCAGACGATTGTGCAAAGATTGCATGGTATATGTAAAGGAAATATTCTGCATTCAATTGCATTTTCTACAGACTGTAGGATTTTGATTTCCACAAATTTACAATGCAGTGTGAGATCTAGTGGCTATCTAGCTAGATGACTTGGTTTTGTAAAGCTATCATAAACCTTCTGATTCTGTCTTCAGCGTGTTGGACAACAGTCATTTGATCAGTCAGTGTCAATCATGTTGTCATAGGCTCTGGAGACAATTGTTACATAATACTGAGAATGTAGACTCTTCTTCATTTGTTCCTCCATCAGCAATCGTTGATAATTATTGAGTTATATGATACTTGACAAACTTTGGCATCAGTGGCATCTTCAACAAATTTTTTCTAATTTTTTTAACTGATGCTACTTTAACATTCAAAGTTTAACAATATTAGCTATCGTTGTGTATTAAAACTGTAGGGGTGCTAACCAAATTAGCAAATGGTCTAGACCATTCGTGAATTGGTCTATATCCTCGATCGGGTTATCTAGTGTTTGCATATGGTCTAACCGATTTGGAAACGGTCTAACCAAATGCGAATTCGTAAACGGTTTAAACCATTTGCAAACGGTTTAGTTTCGCAATCGGTTTATATCACCAGTAAACTAAACTTACCTCTCCTTTGTATCCAGGATATCCTCTAACTCCTTGTAAACCTCTTGAACCCACTGGACCTTGAATACCTTGATCTCCTTTCTGCAAATAAAATTTATTACTCAATATCAATAAACAAATATAATCAACATCGTGTCTTCTTACATGACCAACTTCTCCTTTTACTCCATTTTCACCTTTTTGTCCTACGTCACCTCGTTCTCCTTTCAATCCAACAGAACCTTGCAACCCAATGTTGCCTTTTTCTCCTTTCGGTCCAGCCTTGCCTCTCACTCCAGGTACACCCTAACACACAAACATCTAAATTGACTTTGTCTAAATGCAGTATAACCAAAGAATTATTAAATTATCATCTCACCTTCTCACCTTGCAATCCAATTGACCCCTTCTGACCTGCTGGGCCAACACGACCAGGAAGACCTTGTACACCGACAGGACCCAACAATACATTTTACATTAGATCAAATCTGTCAACACCACAAACAACCATCTGCTGCTCTACATTGAAACAACAGAGTCTACTTTACAGACTTTATGTAACTCATATAAACTCACTGGATCTCCCGTCTTTCCAAATGCTCCTGGTAAACCTTGGAAGCCTGACAAGCCTTGTGTTCCTGGTACCCCAGGCATGCCTCTCTGACCCACAGGACCAGGAAGACCTCGAGGACCAGTAACAACAGCTGGATCACAAGAGACTGCTGATGATTTCTAAAATATACAACAAAAACACTTAGCAGCAATTACTCTTGTGTTTGACTGCACTTTTCAATCAAACTATTTGCTAGAGAAGTTTGGATGCTACCTCAACACAAAAGATCACTTGAAGCCATGAAAATAACAGCACAATTTCCACAACAAAATGTGCTGCCATCTCGTAGAGAACAAAGAGCTGCAATGCGCAGTAACCTGTTGTTACTTCAATACAATAGACTGACACCCACACCCAGTGAGAACGAGATTACACAGAAAAGTCGAGGAAGTTCACAGTCTCAATTAGTAATCGACAAATCACAATGCAAGATGAGCATCAACTGAATTACCAGAACAGCTTCCATCCACGTGAAACACACATGTACCTTCACATGCTCCACACATGACATCATTGCTAGTACGTAATACAATAGTATGCATTACACAGTTAATCATTCTGCAAATTTTGTGGACCCTGGCACTGGAGTACACACTCAACATATCGAATCCTATTGGAATCGAGTTAACTGTCCTGTGAGCTGCCACCAGTGGGAGTGTGTTAATACGATTGTAGGCTCTCCATTCGTCAGAATGTACTGTTGTGCCAGGCAGTACGTGTTGTGATATGATTGGTAAAAGTGTCGTAGAATCTCTTCTTGGAACTATTTCCATGTAACACAGTGCTGGCCGCTGTGTTACATCAACAATTCCAAAACCCACACAGATTCGTCTATTTCAACAACATTGGACTGAACTGGACCAATGCCAAGTCTACTAACATTTTGTTGAAGATTCCACGAGCACAAATCTCTTAGGTACTGGTACATCTGGATGCCAGTGACTAGAGATACTTTACAAACATCCTTCATTTGAGACACGGGTGTCTCAAAACACCAGTGGTAGATTACAAGTAACCAAGTTGTCAAAGGAACATTTGATTGTCGAAAAAATGAATCACGTCAAACTGAACTGAACTATAATATATATATATATATATATATATATATATATATATATATATATATATATATATAATGCAGAATTTCTGTTTATAATTTTATCGTTTCTAGGATACCACATCTTACAAACTTAAAAATTACCGTTGCATTCTGCAGTGTTTTTCAGGACATCTCCAAATATAACCGTCCTTGCATCTCTGAAATGATTTTATTGCCATGGCCACACCATGACAGTTAATTGTTGCATTGTTCTTGCCTTGACTTAAGTCCTAGACGCTGCATGAAATCGATGACATCACGGTGTGGATCGGGACCAAAGCAGACTTTATGCACTCTTACCTAAATATCAGCAGCCGCCATAATTTTCGCGCCAACAAGGCAGCTAACTAGCGTACGCAAGAACGGAAGTACTCTCTGCAAAATGAGCCGTAGCCACTCCTGTTCTGTTGGTTTAGGTAAGCAACATGCTTTTATTGTGCCACCTGCAACGTCAATGGTGGGACAAACCCTAAATCGTGACAGAAAATGAGTATACGGGTATTCTATATTAATAGAATCCACACGTGGCTGAGCACGCTTTGCACCGCGCGTTTTAGAGGAGTAGTGCGCATGATCCGACCTAGCCTCGAATTTCCTGACCAGAGAGCGCGCGAACTCTTTAGTCTGGACCAAGTCGATACTAAAATGATTTCGGAAGTATTTATCAAAAGCGATGGTAAATGGTGTCTAACAGAGTAGGATCGTTTACCTAGATCAACATATCATTTGTAAATGCCATGACATCTCACAAACAAAGAAGAGACGTCTGCCGTGTTTGCGGCGATATCTTGGTGGACGGCATGAAATCACGACTCTTTGATTCTTCGGCAGACCGCTAGCTAGTCTAACCGCTCGACTAGCGAGACTACCGCTCGACCAGTTGTCAAAGGTGATGGTCTAGCGACGCTGCTGTGCATGTCCTCTCACCGCAAGCTTGAAAATATGAAAGAACTGAAGCTGAAACTAAAACTAAGATGTGTGTGTGCACAGTCTGATCATTGTTCTGGCATGCAGAGTCTTGTCATTGTTCTGGCGTGCACTTAGCCGCCCACGAGGATTTCACACGCGCGCGCAATCAGGTGCTAGTGCACTTACCATAACCAATTATTGCTAAGCCAATCAGAATTTACAACCGAGATTCGGGTTGTAGAAGCTGATTGGCTAAGAAAGGCTATTTCCGAAATCATTTTAGTATCGACTTGGTCCAGACTAGAGTTCGCGCGCTTCGCGCGCTCTCTGGTCTGGAAATTCGAGGCTAGATCCGACCTACAAGACTCGTCATTCCCCGGATTGTCAATCCTCGCCAGTCTAACCACTCTGCTCTACTACAGCGTAAGCAGTAGCTTGCACAAACGACAAACTCAATCAGCAAGCATTTTCCAGTGTCAACCATCTAGAGACCAAAGACCCGGATAAACCTACAGATTCCTTTGCCAGACAACACACGCAACTCAGCATCTGGTCCACATACGTGTCACGTAACACTAGAAAATCCGGCAAGTACTCAAGTTTCGCACTGACTGCCTCTATCTTCTCTGTTACAAGTAACTCGTCTCGTGTCTCGTAGGCATGTTTGTCTCGACGCATGCGCATGCTCTGTGTATACGCAGGAGGGTTGGCCGGATACAGCAGTATCTAGGTCTTGCCCAAATAAAATAGCTGTCTACTACCATTTACGATGTAAGCTACAACGCAATACAAAAACAATTTGTTATTGCAATTTTGCATGCAATAAACTTTTATGGTTGGAAATCAGAAACACAACAAAAGCAAATGATGCTGTGAAGTCCTGACAAGAAAGCTCAAGGTTCACAATACTAGATGTTACATTTCATACAATGCAAACAAGATTAACATGCAACTACCCCATGAAGTGCTGTGTGCAAAGTCAACATAGAAATATAGCAACTGTCATTTGCACATGATGTGTTTTGGATGAGATAGATGAAGGTAAATGACAATTCGCCCAGCGACAGTCTCTCATACTCTTGTATCGATCTGTATCACAGTTACCAGTGTATACACCAGGATTCCATTTGTCAAATGTCAATCCTGCTATTCCAGATGAATGAATACTTGGCTCTGGAGGAATCCCATTTCCTCGATTGCAATGATCTGTAATTTTGACTGGATTGTTGAGTATTGCTCCACGCCATGACTTTCCCAGTTCAGAATTACGATCACCACGATATGCATACACAACTTCTCCTTCGTGATAAGCAACTGTCAATTGAACATTACCAGGAACATTATCCTTCTTACCCACATTACACCAACCATCAGACAGATCAGTACATGGACGATCCACTGAACTGAAAGTACGCATGTCATCAGTTGGATTTCCAACTTGAAAATATGAGTGTTTCCACACAAGTGCACACCCACTAGAGATCACAGAAAAATCACAATAAACCTACACAAATATTTCTTAGTCAGTAAATAACAAAGTGTGATAACTACCAACATGGATACCTTTACAGGTGGGAGAGACTTGACTCTCTGCACAAACTGAATAGAGGTGATCTTAATTACAGAACAAGATATGTATAGTTTCCACCTAACAGAAACAATCATTCAATTTTACATGTTAAAAGTTGAATTCAATAAAAGCAACTTACATCTCAACCCACTTCTCAGAATCACAAAACAGCAAAGATTTATTAGTATTGTGGTAGAACAAATAACCTGATGTGCTCATGTTGCATGTACCAGCTTCATCACCGACTGGAACCCTGGGAACCTAATGAGTGCAACACAATATTTGTGATACAGTAAACCTTAATTATCATAAAATATGTCTTGTCTAAATTCACAATAAGTATATGTTAATGCATGGTAGGGAGACGATATCCAGTTTATTGACCGAGGTCTTGAGGGGCTTTCTCCTCGATAATTAGCCTTAGCCTTAGCCAAGGCTAATTATCGAGGAGAAAGCCCCTCAAGACCTCGGTCAATAAACTGGATATCGTCGACCCTACCATGCGTTAACCTATTTGTTGCATGTTTAACATCCTACTGTAATTAGAGTTCATAGATTATTCAAGTTGAATTAGAGTGGTTGTGTATTGTAATGACAGCTAGAGTTTTATGTCAAACAACCACATTTTGACAGCTGTGAAGTGTTGTTGACGTGCACGTCAGCCCCATAAGGCCACGTGCTCAAAAGTATTAGTACAGTACAGTATCCACGTGTTTTGCCAGCGTGATGTCGGATCAGAAAGAAGACCGTAATAGTGACCAGGACGACGACTTTCAGCCGCCAACAAAGATGAGACGCATTGGTTCCAAAAAAGGTTACCACTAGTACTAGCCAGCTTGACAGCAGATTTGCTGAAAAGACGAGTACGAACAAAGTACAGGAGTACAGCAAGGGTACGGTTTGCAAGAACACGACTGCCTGCAACAGTTGGACGATGCGAACATTTGAAGTACGGAGAAGCAATTGAAACAAGGTTGCTCCACAAGAAGAGCAGGTACCCACAGACATTCTCTCAACGAAGGATTCACAACTTTTGCAAGAGTGGCTAATATGCTTCCTACTGGAGGCGAGGAAGACCAACGGTGACAAGTATCCTCCAAAAACTCTCGTACAATTGGTGTGTGGGCTACAACGTGTACTTCAAGCTCAGCACAGAAGCGATTCATTTAATTTTTTCGACAAGGCAGGACATCGTTTTGAAGGTTTGAGCAATGCTCTTGATAAAGTCTGTCGAGAATTACGTCAAGAAGGAGTAGGAACAATCCGCAAGGGTTCCAGTGTATTCACTGCTGAAGAAGAAGACAGTCTATGGAAGAAGGGAGTAATTGGCTTAGACACACCTGTAAAACTACTGAGGGCAGTAGTCTTTTATAATGGGATAAACTTTGCTCTTCCAGGTGGTGCGGAGCACAGAAGCCTCAAATGGAGTCAGGTGACTAGATGCAGCTAAACCACAGACGGATTGTCAAAAGTCTGTTACATTTATGTTGAGCACGGATCCAAAAATCATAGTGGTGGACTACGTGATTTACGGCATCCAAACAAAAAGTCACAAGGTAAATTATAGTCAAGCTCCAACGTGTTTCTGTAAGGTAATAGCATTTTGTGGTTTGTGGTTTATCAGATACGCTAATGAAGAAGCCGGTGACCATTGCCACGTAAAAATTTTGGATCTCTATCTTAGTAAGTTGCCAGCAGGATTTTCTCAGAAGCCTTCTATTATAAACCTTTGTCGTCTACTCCTTCATTTGGTCCTTGGTATTCAAAGCAAGTAATCGGTCATAACACGTTGGCTACAATGATGAAAGTGATGACAGCTGAAGCTGGTCTTCCAGTTCGAACCAACCACGCTCTTTCGAGCTACTAGAGCGACAAGGCTGTTTCAAGCGGGAGTTCCTGAACATGTAATTCAAGGCAGAACCAGCCACAAAACCTTGCAAGCACTGAGACAATATCAAGAGCCATCTGAATTGCAGCAAATGGCAGCGTGCAAAGTTTTGGACAATGGCCATGGACACACCGATTACACTGACGCAAAAGTCAAGGAGTCCGGAGAGACAACGGAACAGGCAGATGAGCTGAAAGTAGTCGAGGTTGAACAGCCGTCTGAAACGGGAAGACAGAATCCGGCGCCATTTGTCATTTCTGACTGCGTCTTTACAAACTGCAGTACTGTGAACATTATTATTGGTAAAGAATAAGCTTGTAATCTAAAATAGGTATGCCCATGTATTGATTGCTAGTTGGTTTGTGGTATACAGATTCTGACCGGGCAATATACGTTTATTGACCACAGGTCAATATACAACACACAGGTCAATATACAACACACAGGTCAATATACGACATGCGGTTGAGTTGCTATGGTAGGAGTGTAATATAACAAGAAAAAGAATCCTAGCAACGGCGGAATAAACACCCAAACATGCAACAAAACAAAGTAAAGTGTAAACTTCGAAGTATGGTTTGTATATTATCCATTAATTCACCTAAAACATAAGTCATTATGAAAACATGGTCTATTATGAGAGCATTTCTGCTAACAGTAAAATTTGCACAAGTTACATGTGATGTACCTACAAATGCATTAGACAATAGATTGCACTAAACATGTACATACCTTCAGTTCATTGTATAATTTTGTCACCAAATTTTCAAGCCTCTTTACTTCAGAAAGTGGAGTTAATCCAGAAATGCCTTCCAAACCTTGTGAACCTTTCTAGAAACACAAACAAATATGGTAATAAGTATGTCTATTGGATATTATCTTGCAACTTTGCTATTTAATTAATACGTAAAAACTTAAACCTACCTCTCCTTTGTATCCTCTGACTCCTCGTAAACCTCTTGGACTCACTGGACCTTGAATACCTTGATCTCCTTTCTGCAAATACAATTCGATCTTATTCAATACTCAATCAATCACTACATAATGATGCTATCAACACTATGTCTTCTTACACGACCAACTTCTCCTGTTACTCCTTTTTCGCCTTTTGCTCCTACGTCACCTCGTTCTCCTTTCAATCCAACAGGACCTTGCACTCCAATGATGCCTTTTTCTCCCTTTCGTCCAGTCTTGCCCTTCATTCCAAACACATCAAGATGAGTTTGTCTAAATGCATGTACAATCTCTAAAATTTATAACATTGTTGTCTCACCTTTTCACCTGGCAACCCAATTGACCCATTCTGTCCTGGTCGGCCGACAGGACCCTGCAACAAATTTACATTTGACACAATCTTTCTACAACACAAAACAGCCATCCTGCTGCTTTACAGTTACACGACAAAGCAAAATTTACAAACAAACAGTTTATTCTAAGACTCCATTTAATACATCTAAACTCACTGGATCTCCCATCCTTCCTGGTTGTCCGGGTAAGCCCCTCATCCTTCCTGGTGGTCCGGGTAAGCCTCTCTGACCAACTGGACCAGGGGGACCTCGAGGACCAGTAAGAACTGATTGATATGGCAATGCTTTCTAATATCCAACAGAAAACGCTTAGCAAACAATTACTCTTGAGTGTTGAGGTCACTTTTCAATCAAACTATTTGCTAGAGAAGTTTGGATGCTACCTCAACACAAAAGATCACTTGAAGCCATGAAAATAGCAGCACAATTTCCACAACAAAATGTGCTGCCATCTCGTAGAGAACAAAGAGCTGAAATGCGCAGTAACCTGTTGTTACTTCAATACAATAGACTGACACCCACAACCAGTCAGAACGAGATTACACAGAAAAGTCGAGGAAGTTCGCAGTCTCAATTAGTAATCGACAAATCACAATGCAAGATGAGTATCAACTGAATTACCACAACAGCTTCCATCCACGTGAAACACACATGTACCTTCACATGCTCCACACATGACATCATTGCTAGTACGTAATACAATAGTATGCATTACACACCTAACAATCAAACTCGTGTCTACAAAGTTACCCATTAAAACATACAGCTAATATCTGATTGTTTACATAATTATTAGACTCACCACACCAACATTCCAGTATTTAGCATTTGCTCAAAGTTCAAATATTAAATCAAAATTAAATATTAAAGTCACACTTCACAAGTGTCACTGTTCATATCAACAGAAAGGTGTGCACCCTCTAGCCTTTGTTGCTCCAAAAACAAACATCCATGAAGATAATTAATTGATATAAATAAATAAACGTCCAAACCACCACAAGCAAGACAATCACTGATTGTTAAGTTTTAATAGCCTACACCATTAATATTTGAAATGTAGCTAAAAATAATCACAAAGAAATACATTTCAGCTTTCAGTCATTGTAGGCTCAGTAATCACATTGATGTTTGTCAGTTTGTGATGGCTGTCCATGCAGTTTTAATAGACTTGCTGCTGTCAAATATTATGTACGTAATAGTCTTCTGTAGAACTTCAGCTACAGTATCTCTAAAACCTCAATGTTCAAGTGCACATTCTTAGGCATGTGCATGTAGCCTCGCCCCAGACGCAGTGTGGATTGCAGCCTCGGATGTGCTTCCATCACCACTATGACTGGTCTGGTACCGCCTTTCTGGGCGGTATGTAATCAAATTCTTCAGCACGTGTCATACTAATGTTATTAGCTAGGAACAAAGTTTTCAATTGGACTTTGACGTTGTTCCAGCCTCTGTACTGGTCAATATTGCAATTTTAGGCCGCTGTCAAACGTTAGTAGAAGAAGAAGAAGAAGAAGAAGAAGAAGAAGAAGAAGAAGAAGAAGAAGAAAAAGAAGAAGAAGAAGAAGAAGAAGAAGAAGAAGAAGAAGAAGAAGAAGAAGAAGAAGAAGAAGAAGAAGAAGAAGAAGAAGAAGAAGAAGAAGAAGAAGAAGAAGAAGAAGAAGAAGAAGAAGAAGAAGAAGAAGAAGAAGAAGAAGAAGAAGAAGAAGAAGAAGAAGAAGAAGAAGAAGAAGAAGAAGAAGAAGAAGAAGAAGAAGAAGAAGAAGAAGAAGAAGAAGAAGAAGAAGAAGAAGAAGAAGAAGAAGAAGAAGAAGAAGAAGAAGAAGAAGAAGAAGAAGAAGAAGAAGAAGAAGAAGAAGAAGAAGAAGAAGAAGAAGAAGAAGAAGAAGAAGAAGAAGAAGAAGAAGAAGAAGAAGAAGAAGAAGAAGAAGAAGAAGAAGAAGAAGAAGAAGAAGAAGAAGAAGAAGAAGAAGAAGAAGAAGAAGAAGAAGAAGAAGAAGAGGAGGAGGAGGAGGAGGTTATATTTACCCAGGAATGCCCCTTCAGCCTGAGGCTGATCTTCCAGGGGGTCCTGCAGCAGATACCTAAGTAGGCTGCCTTCTTCCCCAGCATTTCTAATGGTACTCATTTATACTCCTGAGTTGAGGAAAGCAATTGTGTGTTAGTTTCTTGCTTAAGGAAATTATGCTATAGCTCGCCATCACTGTGGCTTGAACTTGCAAGGTCCCGAATCTAAACACTCCATAAGATGACTCTCTAACCAACTGAACTATTTGCACCACACAATAGTAAGAGATTGCAGCTACGTTAGAGAGCATAGCGGTGAAATGTCAGATCAGTAATGGCACTTGCAGTGCATCATACGCCTTTGAACGCGTACACAGGTTCTCAGTTGAAGCTGCAATGCATCATATGCCTCTACTGCAATGCATTGGACTGCTGCCTACGTACTGCACGCTACTTAGCGAAGACAGTCGTTTCCTGTTATCTACTACGCCAACATAGCACACTTGTAACTGACACTACTAAGACATGATTAACGCTGACCGCAAGGGGCAGTACCAAACCAGACGTAGTGGTCATGGAAGCGCATCCAGGCTGCAATCCACACTGCGTCTGGGGTGAGAATAATATGCATGTGCATGCATGCACTTACACACAAACACACACACACACACACACACACACACACACACACACACACACACACACACACACACACACACACACACACACACACACACAGTGACACGTGCATACACACAAAAATGGACAAATGGATATGCCATTCGAAAAGTTCCAAAATAGTACCCCTGCCTATTTCTAGGTGGGGACCCCGGTGCTCCTCAGAGTTTTCAGCCGTGCTGACAAACCCCTTGATGCTTGAACAGAGCATTAAAGGGCACTGACTTTGGCGCAGCCGCAAGACTGGACCTCAGTCCACATGTACCCGTATATACTGCGTGATGTTCTGCCAAGCCAGCGATCTAGTCTACCCCCAGTCAAAGACCAGGTACTCATTTATACTCCTGAGTCGAGAGAAGCAATTGTGTGTAAATTTCTTGCCCAAGGAAATTACGTCTGTACTTGTCTGCGAACCTACGACCTCAACATCCCGAATGTTTCCCTTCTCCGTGGCATACAGCTTGTTGATCAGATGGCGTGTATTGCCAATGCAGTCTATCTGAAATGAACGTGTGACGACACTTTCGACTTAGCAAGCAGTTCTTTTTACAATAGTGGCTTGGCTCTCCTCACAATGAACTGGTAAACACCTAGGCGTGGGAAAACAGAAGTGCAGTGGACCTACCATGTTCAGGAAGTGTAGAGTTGACTCGTAGTTGCATGTGTTGTGTCTACGTACGACTTGTTTCAATGCATGGACTCTGAGTGCTACATACGCTAACTGCGTACAATACATGAGTTCATTTCTCAAACTACCGCGCTGCAGATTGGTAGTTGTAAAGATTCGGCGGTGTAGTGTTGGCAAAACTGAATGCAGAAAAGGAGTCGTGACACCGCAGAATATTACCTGACTGAGCTGTATATATACGTACTAGAAGCGAACGATGATGTCAACTACGTACTTTGCGCAAAACAAGCCAGTGCGTGAAACGATGCCTCATTGTTACTAAACTTTCCTACCTACAGGCTTAGCTAATCAAATTAGCCTTATCCAAGCTATGAAACCGGATCAAGGGTCCAACGTCACTATGACGTTCTCAAAAGCGACCAAGCTCTTCTCGTGCTGGAGCAATTCTGGTAAAAGCTCCTCCTCCTCACGTGATTCATGTGTGTTTAGCTCAGCCACTGTTCAGAAGAGCCTGGCTTGCGAGGCTAACACACACACACACACACACACACACACACACACACACACACACACACACACACACACACACACACACGCACGCACACACACACACACACACACACACACACACACACACACACACACACACACAATGGACAAATGGACAAATGGACAAATGTCAAGCCCTCCACGTCATTCATGAATGACGTCAACCTTAATTAATTAAGGTTAGTTGCAAAGATAGCTCCCCTGCCTCTAGAGACAGCGCCTCCATGCGCTATGTGGAGGCTTAGGGCCAGCGCTACAATCCACCTGGAGATTGGCCAGAGTCATCCAGGGGCATTGACTATGGCACAGCTTTTGGGACTGGTCACCAAGGCCCACACGTACCCGTCTGCTGCATAATTTTACTGCCAAGCCAATGGTCATGTCCACCCCAGTCAATGACCAGGTACTCATTTATACTCCTGAGTAGAGAGAAGCAATTGTGTGTAAGTTTCTTGCTTAAGGAAATTATGCCATAGCTCGCCATCACTGTAACTTGAACATGCAACCCTGCAAGGTCCCGGATGTTTTCACTCTCCAAATGAACTCTCTAACCAATTGAGCTATTGCACCACACACACACACACACACACACACACACACACACACACACACACACACACACACACCACACAGGCACGCACGCGCACGCACCCACAGGCACGCGCGCACACACCCACAGGCACACACCCACAGGCACGCGAGCGCGCGCACACACACACACACACACAAACATTTCTAACTTCATAATCATAAAACAAATAAGTAAATTGAATAATTAATTAAGTTGAGAAATCTGTTCTTGATTTGATGAAATAGAAATTTAGATAAATAATTCTATCTTGTACTGTAGACCTACCAGACTCGCAGTCTCACTCCGCCTCGTCGTTCCCCCGATTCTCAATCTTCGGCAAGTCTAACCACTCTGCTCTACTTCAACGTAAGCAGTAGCTTGCACAAACGACAAACTCAACCAGCAAGCATTTTCCAGTGGCAACCATCTAAAGGCCAAGACCCGGATAAACCTACACATTCATTTGACGCCAGGTCAGACAACACACGCATACTCACCATCTGGTCCACATACGTGTTACGTGACATTAGAAAGTCCGGCAAGTCCTGAAGTTTGGCACTGACTGCCTCTGTCTTCTCTTCTCTGTCACAAGTAACCCGTCTTAAGCATGTTTTGTCTATGCGCATGCTCATGCTCTGTGCGCATACCGTCTCACTCAAATAGATTGTATTGAAATAGAACTTAAATTTGAATGGATTATTAAAAGAGCAAAATCGGAAGAAGCTGATTATCAACTGCTAGAGAAGGAAGCTGTTGTCAGTTGGTCAAAGTTCAGTTGCAATCTTACAAAATTAAACTTAGATGCCTAACAAACTTTAATTTGTCCTCACTACATACTTTATTCAAGTATTCTATTACCATTTACCATGTAAGCTACAACGCAAAACAAAAACAATTTGTTATTACAATTTTGCATGTAATAAACTTTTATGGTTGGAAATCAGAAACACAACAAAAGCAAATGATGCTGTGAGGTCCTGACAAGAAAGCCCAAGATTCACAATACTAGATGTTACATTTCATACAATGCAACAAGATCAATTTAACATGCAACTACCCCATAGAGTGCTGTGGGCAAAGTCAACAAAGAAATATAGCAACTGTCATTTGAACACGATGTTTTCTGGATGAGATAGATGAAGGTAACTGACAATTCTCCCAGCGACAGTCTCTCATACTCTTGTATCGATCTGTTTCACAGTTAGCATTGTATACACCAGGATTCCATTTGTCAAATGTCAATCCTTGTATTCCACCTGACCAAATAGTTGGCTACGGAGGAATCCCATTTCCTCGATTGCAATGATCTGTAATTTTGACTGGATTGTTGAGTATTGCTCCACGCCATGACTTTCCCAGTTCAGAATTATGATCACCACCATATGCATACACAACTTCTCCTTCGTGATAAGCAACTGTCAATTGAACATTACCAGGAACATTATCCTTGTTACCCACATTACACCAACCATCAGACAGATCAGTACATGGACGATCCACTGAACTGAAAGTACGCATGTCATCAGTTGGATTTCCAACTTGAAAATATGAGTGTTTCCACACAAGTGCACACCCACTAGAGATCACAGAATAATCACAATAAACCTACACAAATATTTCTTAGTCAGCGAATAACAAAGTGTGATAACTACCAACATGGATACCTTTACAGGTGGGAGAGAGTGGACCTTCTGCACAAACTGAATAGAGTTGATCTTAATTACAGAACAAGATATGTATACTTTCCACCTAACAGAAACAATAATTCAATGTACATGTTAAAATTGAATTTAATAAAAGCAACTTACATCTCAACCCACTTCTCAGAATCACAAAACAGCAAAGATTTATTAGTATTGTGGTAGAACAAATAACCTGATGTGCTCATGTTGCATGTACGTACCAGCTTCAACACCAACTGGAACTCTGGGAACCTAATGAGTGCAACATAAATTTGTAGTGCACTAGAGCACCGATTGTATAAATCAAATTGTATGGCATAGTTTGTATATTGTCTATTAATTCAGATATTCAGATATATTGTATTGTAGTTATCACTGCTAGACTTATCTCTATTCTAGGCATGTCCAATGTGGCTTGTTTGTTTCAAGTAATAATTGTTTGCTACTTGCTGCTATTATAATGTCATATCACTTTGTCTACAACCAGAGATGAAAAATTGTGTAGCATTTTAAGCTTACTACTACTGTAGAGGAATTACATACACATGCAGTTGTGTATTGCAGTGAAATTTGACTGGTGTTAATTAAACAGCACCTACCAAGTTGCACTGAAGCAAACAAAAGACATTCATGAGTTACAACTAAACTATTTTTAGCAGCCATTTCTTAATCATGAAGTCACAACTTTGAATTCGAATTGCAGTTAGCTTTAACTAATTACTAGATAAGAAATAATAATTAATATATTATCATCATTGCTAGTAAATCCTACATTTATACATTTGCTGCTCACATTGCCAAACACCACTTGACATTTATCAAGAGAAAGAAACCCACAACAAATTTACTTGCCAATGCTATACATTCGATATCTACAACTATGTCTTGCTCACTTCCATTTCCCAAATTATTTAGACAACACATTGTATTAATTATACAAACGCACATGGTTCCACAAATGTGGTCACATTACACAGGCGGTCCTAATAAAAAGTTTGGCCTCCCGGATGTTGCACCAACATTCACCCTTTTAGCACATGAAGCCTCCATTTATTAACTATAACGTCATCAGTTTTCCTACGCTTTCTATTTGATCCAATGGAGCGCCACTACCAACGTGTCCATGACTTCGGCTTTTTGTTTGATGATGTTCTGAATCTGTGTTTTACCAACCTCAGAGTCCATTACAATCTGCCTGGCAGATCTCCCCTTTTCTGAGAGCTAGGTAGCTTGATAACTTGAACTCGTTCGCTGAGCTTCAGTTCTCTTCGTCTAGATCTGTTCGTTGTCACGTGCAAAGCCAGAGATACACAGTGTAAGTAATATGTAAAGCTGGCTTTGAGCTTCTAAACACTAGATATCCCATATAATGCCTGACCTACGTCAAGCGCGATTGTGCGAAAGGTTGCATCCGGTCGACTTATGGAGGTTAAGACCTTGGCTTGGTCACTATGACAGTGGTCGCTGGTCGCGTTAGCCAGTTGGTCGCACTAGCAAGGTTATTTTGTATTACAAACGGTCTATGCACAGAATAATAGTCGCTTAGCATTGTGGTCACACTACTGAAGTGGTCGCAAGTATAGGTTTTACTGTACCTTCAGTTCATTGTATAATCTTGTTACCAAACTTTCAAGTTTCTTTATTTCAGAAAGTGGAGTTAATCCAGGAATGCCTTGCAAACCTTGTGAACCTTTCTAAAACACAAACAAATACCAATGACTCTTTGATCATGTCATTATGCAACTTTGCTATTTACAAAGACAGAACACTCTCTCAAGCAAAACTGTCAATGACAATCACTCATGCGTAAATCTCCTCTCCTTTACAGTTCCAAACAACAGCAACACAAACATTAATAAGCAGTATCTAATACTACGTTTACACTGACAAGACAAATGGGGATCAGCCAGCCTGTTCGGGTATTCCAGCAGGGTGTGAATTGTTGAACGAGTCAGCACACGTTTACACTGCTGGTTTAGAAGCAAGCCAAGTAGGTGTTTTATTATCACGTGATTGTCATGTGTTCCTAAAGGTAATAAACATGGATGCCAGAGCAATTGCTTTGCATGTGCTCTTGTTTGAAAGACGGCATAATAGTGTGGCAGATAAAGTGGCGTGCAAGACAGCCATTCTTTGGCACTGCTGTCAGTCTAAACGAGCAGCACTACTGCTCATCATGATGACTGCTCAGTTTGGACGGTTTCGTCTCAACACAACAAAATCAGATACAGAGATTCATCGTCAAACAACGCCATATCTGAAAGTACATCAGCTGCATATGCGATATACCACCATGCCATCTAGCCTATTCGCGTTTACACTACTTGATAGAATCGGAATTGAATGAGCTGAGCCAGCCCACTCCGCCCACTCCCAACTTGGCCCGGTCACATTTAAATTGGCATGTTGGAACAGGCAGCACCAAGCTGAAAAGGTCCAGCCCGGTCAAAAATGCAGTGTAAACTGGATATAAACTTACCTCTCCTTTGTATCCAGGAAATCCTTTAACTCCTTGTAAACCTCTTGAACCCACTGGACCTTGAATACCTTGATCTCCTTTCTGCAAATAAATTTATTAGTCAATATCAGTAAACAAATAACGATGTTATCAACATCATGTCTTCTTACACGACCAACTTCTCCTTTTACTCCATTTTCACCTTTTTGTCCTACGTCACCTCGTTCTCCTTTCAATCCAACAAAACCTCGCAATCCAATGTTGCCTTTTTCTCCTTTCGGTCCAGCCTTGCCTCTCACTCCAGCCTTGCCTCTCACTCCAGGTACATCCTAACACAAAACATTTAAATTGAGTTCGTCTAAATGCAGTATAACCAAAAATTATTGAATTATCATCTCACCTTCTCACCTTGCAATCCAATTGACCCCTTCTGACCTGCTGGGCCAACACGACCAGGAAGACCTTGTACACCGACAGGACCCTACAATACATTTTACATTAGATCAAATCTGTCAACAGCAAACAACCATCTGCTGCTCTACATTAAAACAACAGAGTCTACTTTACAGACTTTATTTAATTCATATAAACTCACTGGATCTCCCGTCTTTCCAAATGCTCCTGGTAAACCTTGTAAGCCTGACAAGCCTTGTGTTCCTGGTACCCCAGGCATGCCTCTCTGACCAACAGGACCAGGAAGACCTCGAGGACCAGTAAGAACAGCTGGATCACAAGAGAATGCTGATGATTTCTAAAATATACAATAAAAACACTTAGCAGCAATTACTCTTGTGTTTGACTGCACTTGTCAATCAAACTATTTGCTAGAAAAGTTTTGGATGCTACTTCAACACAAAAGATCACTTGAAGCCATGAAAATAACAGCACAATTTCCACAACAAAATGTGCTGCCATCTTGTAGAGAACAAAGAGCTGAAATGCGCAGTAACCTGTTGTTACTTCAATACAATAGACTGACACCCACACCCAGTGAGAACGAGATTACACAGAAAAGTTCAGGAAGTTCGCAGTCTCAATTAGTAATCGACAAATCACAATGCAAGATGAGCATCAACTGAATTACCACAACAGCTTCCATCCACGTGAAACACACATGTACCTTCACATGCTCCACACATGACATCATTGCTAGTACGTAATACAATAGTATGCATTACACACCCAACAATCAAACTCGTGTCTACCAAAGTTACCCATTAAAACATATAGCTAATATCTGATTGTTTACATAATTATTAGACTCACCACACCAACATTCCAGTATTTAGCGTTTGCTCAAAGTTCAAATATTAAATCAAATTTAAATATCAAAGTCACACTTCACAAGTGTCATTGTTGATATCAACAGAAAGGTGTGCACCAACTGATGATCAACCTCTAGTCTTTGTTGCTCCAACAACAAAACGTTTATGAAGATAATTAATTGATATAAATATATAAACGTCCAAACCACCACAAGTAAGACAATCACTGGTTGTTCAGTTTTAATAGCCTACACCATTAATATTTGAAATGTAGCTAAAAATAATCACAAAGAAATACATTTCAGCTTTCAGTCATTGTAGGCTCAGTGATCACATTGATGTTTGTCAGTTTGTGATGGCATGAAGAGTGTAGGTTACATTCTCTAGATTTAACATTAGCCCAACTAAATCCTTATTGTACATGCTGTTTTAATAGTCTTAATGACTTGCTGGTGTCAAATATTATGTAATAGTCTTCTGTAGAACTTCAACTAGCTCTGCAATCTCAATGTGCAAGTGCACATTCTTAGGCACATGCATGTGCATGCGTGCACTTACACACAACACACACACACACACACACACACACACACACACACACACACACACACACACACACACACACCACCACCACCACCACCACCACCACCACCACCACCACCACCACCACCACCACCACCACCACACCTTCCTTTCTTTCTTCTATGCTACTCAGTTATGAGCTAACAACTCCTGAACAATGTGTTACATAAATAGACGAAAAAGAAACTGTTAGGTTGTCTGATCTTGATGTTGATGAGCTTGCACAGAGAAGCAAGTCCAGCTTTAGATCAACATGTACTCATGACTGGTACACAAAAAGCATCTCAGAGATTGTGGCATAACTTTTGGAACGTTACTGTGAGCTCAAAACGCAAACATTGACAACCGGTTGAGACATCGTTACAGGAGAATTGGACAAGATGAGATTATATAGTGAATGCTCGGATGTCCAGTCCTCATGCTCACTCTAGCGAAAGACGAGTACCCACTGATGGACCATTAAAACAAGACGACCAGTAGACATCGAGATTCACAGGTTATAGGGTAGTCTTTCCAGTGTGTTTCCAACAAGATATTTCGAATGGTATAGGACCTACTCTAACGGCCAGACACAGGACTGTGTTGATAAACTGATGGTTGAGCTACGAGAAGTAACTCCTGCATAGATTGATCACAACTCACAAATCACTGTAGCCGCTGTCGTTCTTCAAAATAAGCTGGCAACCACAGAGCTCATGTGCATATTAAAAGCTGTGACCGCCATCTACATCTGGAGTACACACTCACCGCACACCATACACACACACACACACACACACACACACACACACACACACACACACACACACACACACACACACAAATGGACAAATGTTAAGCCCTCCACGTCTTTCGACGTCGACCTTAAGGTCAGTTGCGGAGATAGCTTCCCTGCCTCTAGAGACAGGGCCTCCATGCGCTACGTGAAGTCTTGGGGCCAGCGCTACAATCCACCTGGAGCTTGGCCAGAGTCATCCAGGGGAACTGACAATGGTGCAGCTCTGGGACTGGACACCAAGGCCCACACGTACCCGTCTGCTGCATGATGTTGCTGCCAAGCCAGCGGTCATGTCCACCCCAGTCAATGACCAGGTACTCATTTATACTCCTGAGTCGAGAGAAGCAAGTGTGGGCGAGTTTCTTGTTCAAGGAAACTGCGACAGTGTCGCCACCACGAGGATCAAACCTTCAACCCTCATCACGGAATACAAGACCCTGGATGTCATCACCAACGCTCTGCCATCTGCTCCACCGCACCACACACACACACACACACACACACACACACACACACACACACACACACACACACACACACACACACACACACACACACACACACACACACACACACTTTTTAACTTCAACTTAAACACATAATCATAAAACAAATAACTAAATTAAATAATTTCTTTGGCAAAACTGTTCTTAATTAATTAATTATTTGATCAAATTGAAACTTAGTGTAGATAGACTAAGCTCGGCAATAATTATCTTGTAGACCTACCACTCTGTTCTACTTCAAGGTTAAGCAGTAGCTTGCACAAACGACGAACACGATCAATAAGCATTTCTAGCTAGCTGGCAACCATCTAAAGACCCGGATAAACAATTCGTAGACTCAACTGCTGCTCAACATACGTGTCACGTAATATTAGAAAGTCCGGAAGTTTGGCACTGACTGCTGCTATCTTCTTCTCTGTCGAATACGTGTCTCATGTTTTGGTAAGCACATGCATATGCACATGCGCATGCGCAAGCTCTGTGTAACTACAATATGGATATCTCATTTTAGAATGTATTGAATAGAACATTGGATTGAATGGATTGAAAGAGCAAAATTGGAAGATTCTGATTATCTTTTACAAACTGCTAGGAAAGGAAGCAGTTGCCAGTTGGTCAAAAGTTTGGTTGCAGTTATGCCAATATCACTTGTCTAACTAAAGCTATCAAAGTAAATTTGTTCTCACTACATAGACTTTATTCGAATTTTATTATACTTGCCCAAATAAAATGAAAGCTATCAAATATTCTACTATTACCATTACGATACGTCAAAGCTACAGGAAATCTAATCTCTTATGGTTGGAAATCAGCCAATGATGCTGTGAAGTCCTGACAAGAAAGCCCAAGGTTCACAATACTAGATGTTACATTTCATACAATGCAAACATGCAAGATCAACATGCAACTACCCCATGCAGTGCCGTGTGTAAAGTCAACAAAGAAATATAGCAACTGTCATTTGCACATGCTCTGTTTCGAATGAGAAAGAAGACGGTAACTGACAATTCTCCCAGCGACAGTCTGAGTCAGACACAGTCTTGTAATAATCTGTATCACAGTTAACCTTGAATACGCCAGGCCTCCGTTTGTCAAATGTCAATCCCGGTATTCCAGATGAATCAATACTTGGCTCTGGAGGAATCCCATTTCCATTTGTGCAATGATCTGTAAGTTTGACTGGATTGTTGAGTATTGCTCCACGCCATGACTTTCCCACTTCAGAATTACGATCACCACGATATGCATACACAACTCGTCCTTCGTGATAAGCAACTGTCAATTGAACATTACCAGGAACATTATCCTTGTTACCCACATTACACCAACCATCAGACAGATCAGTACATGGACGATCGACTGAACTGAAAGTACGCATGTCATCAGTTGGATTTCCAACTTGAAAATATGAGTGTTTCCACACAAGTGCACACCCACTAGAGATCACAGAATAATCACAATAAACCTACACAAATATTTCTTAGTCAGCAAATAACAAAGTGTGATAACTACCAACATGGATACCTTTACAGGTGGGAGAGACTTGACTCTCTGTACAAACTGAATAGAGGTGATCTTAATTACAGAACAAGATATGTATGGTTTCCACCTAACAGAAACAATAATTCAATTCACGTATTAAAAGTTGAATTCAATAAAAGCAACTTACATCTCAACCCACTTCTCAGAATCACAAAACAGCAAAGATTTCTTAGAATTGTGGTAGAACAAATAACCTGATGTGCTCATGTTGCATGTACCAGCTTCATCACCAACTGGAACCCTGGGAACCTAATGAGTGCAACACAATATTTGTGATACAGTAAACCTTAATTATCATAAAATATGTCTTGTCTAAATTCACAATAAAACGAAGTAAAATGTAAATTTCGAAGTATGGTTTGTATATTATCCATTAATTCACCCAAAACATACGTTATTATGAAAACATGGTGTATTATGAAAGCATTTCTGCTAATGCTAAACATTTGCACAAGTTACATGTGATGTACCTACAAATGCATTAGACAACAGATTGTATTATACATGTACAGACCTTCAGTTCATTGTATAATTTTGTCACCAAACTTTCAAGCCTCTTTACTTCAGAAAGTGGAGTTAATCCAGGAATGCCTTGCAAACCTTGTGAACCTTTCTAAAACACAAACAAATATGGTAATAAGTATGTCTATTGGATATTATCTTGCAACTTTGGTATTTAATCAATACGTAGAAACTTAAACCTACCTCTCCTTTGTATCCTCTGACTCCTTGTAAACCTCTTGGACTCACTGGACCTTGAATACCTTGATCTCCTTTCTGCAAATAAAATTCGATCTTATTCAATACTCAATCAATCACTACATAATGATGCTATCAACACTATGTCTTCTTACACGACCAACTTCTCCTGTTACTCCTTTTTCGCCTTTTGCTCCTACGTCACCTCGTTCTCCTTTCAATCCAACAGGACCTTGCACTCCAATGATGCCTTTTTCTCCCTTTCGTCCAGTCTTGCCCTTCATTCCAAACACATCAAGATGAGTTTGTCTAAATGCATGTACAATCTCTAAAATTTATAACATTGTTGTCTCACCTTTTCACCTGGCAGCCCAATTGACCCATTCTGTCCTGGTCGGCCGACAGGACCCTGCAACAAATTTACATTTGACACAATCTTTCTACAACACAAAACAGCCATCCTGCTGCTTTACAGTTACACGACAAAGTACAATTTACAAACAAACAGTTTATTCTAAGACTCCATTTAATACATCTAAACTCACTGGATCTCCCATCCTTCCTGGTTGTCCGGGTAAGCCCCTCATCCTTCCTGGTGGTCCGGGTAAGCCTCTCTGACCAACTGGACCAGGGGGACCTCGAGGACCAGTAAGAACTGATTGATATGGCAATGCTTTCTAATATCCAACAGAAAACGCTTAGCAAACAATTACTCTTGAGTGTTGAGGTCACTTTTCAATCAAACTATTTGCTAGAGAAGTTTGGATGCTACCTCTACACAAAAGATCACTTGAAGCCATGAAAATAACAGCACAATTTCCACAACAAAATGTGCTGCCATCTTGTAGAGAACAAAGAGCTGCAATGCGCAGTAACCTGTTGTTACTTCAATACAATAGACTGACACCCACAACCAGTGAGAACGAGATTACACAGAAAAGTTAAGGAAGTTCGCAGTCTCAATTAGTAATCGACAAATGACAATGCAAGATGAGCATCAACTGAATTACCACAACAGCTTCCATCCACGTGAAACACACATGTACCTTCACATGCTCCACACATGACATCAATGATAGTACGTAATACAATAGTATGCATTACACACCTAACAATCAAACTCTTGTCTACCAAAGTTACCCATTAAAACATATAGCTAATATCTGATTGTTTACATAATTATTAGACTCACCACACCAACATTCCAGTATTTAGCATTTGCTCAAAGTTCAAATATTAAATCAAAATTAAATATCAAAGTCACACTTCACAAGTGTCATTGTTGATATCAACACAAAAGGTGTGCACCAACTGATGATCAACCTCTAGTCTTTGTTGCTCCAACAACAAAACGTTTATAAGATAATTAATTGATATAAATATATAAACGTCCAAACCACCGCAAGCAAGACAATCACTGGTTGTTCAGTTTTAATAGCCTACACCATTAATATTTGAAGTGTAGCTAAAAATAATCACAAAGAAATACATTTCAGCTTTCAGTCATTGTAGGCTCCGTGATCACATTGATGTTTGTCAGTTTGTGATGGCTGTCCATGCAGTCTTAATAGACTTGCTGCTGTCAAATATTATGTACGTAATAGTCTTCTGTAGAACTTCAGCTACAGTATCTCTAAAACCTCAATGTTCAAGTGCACATTCTTAGGCACGTGCATGTAGCCTCGCCCCAGACGCAGTGTGGATTGCAGCCTCGGATGCGCTTCCATCACCACTACATCTGGTCTGCTACAGCCTTTCTGGGCGGAAGTAAGTATGTAATCAAATTCTTCAGCGCATGTCATACTAATGTTATTAGCTAGGAACTGAGCTTTCAATTGGACTTTGACGTTGTTCTAGCCTCTGTACTTGCCGATATTGCAATTTTAGGCCTCTGTCAAGCGTTAGTAAGAGATTGCAGCTACGTTAGAGAGCATAGCGGTGAAATGGCAGATCAGAAATGGCACTTGCAGTGCATCATACGCCTTTGAATGCGTACACAGGTTCTCAGTTGAAGCTGCAATGCGTCATATGCCTCTACTGCAATGCATTGGACTGCTGCCTACGTACTGCACGCTACTTAGCAAAGACGGTCGTTTCCTGTAATCTACTTTGCCGACAAAGTACACTTGTAACTGACACTAAAAATGTCCCTATGGACATCATTAACAATGACCGCATGAGGCGATACTGGACCAGACGTAGTGGTGATGGAAGCACATCCGAGGCTGCAATAAACACTGTATCTGGAGCGAGGCTAATGTGCATAGGGATGCATGCACTTACACACACACACACACACACACACACACACACACACACACACACACACACACACACACACACACACACACACACACACACACACACACACACACACATTTCTAACTTCATAATCATACAACAAAATAAGTAAACTGAATAATTAATTACGTTGAGAAATCTGTTCTTGATTTGATCAAATAGAAATTTAGATAAATAATTCTATCTTGTACTGTAGACCTACCAGACTCGCAGTCTCACTCCGCCTCGTCGTTCCCCGGATTGTCAATCCTCGGCAAGCCTAACCACTCTGCTCTACTTCAGCGTAAGCAGTAGCTTGCACAAACGACAAACTCAACTAGCAAGCATTTTCCAGTGGCAACCATCTAAAGGCCAAGACCCGGATAAACCTACACATTCATTGGCCGCCTGGTCAGACAACACACGCATACTCAGCATCTGGTCCACATACGTGTTACGTGACATTAGAAAGTCTGGCAAGTACTGAAGCTTGGCACCGACTGCCTCTATCTTCTCTGTCACAAGTAACCAGTCATACGCATGTTTGTCTAAGCGTATGCGCATGCTCTGTGCGGATACCGTCTCACTCAAATAGATTGTATTGAAATAGAACTTAAATTTGAATGGATTATTAAAAGAGCAAAATCGGAAGAAGCTGATTATCAACTGCTAGAGAAGGAAGCTGTTGTCAGTTGGTCAAAGTTCAGTTGCAATCTTACAAAATTAAACTTAGATGCCTAACAAACTTTAATTTGTCCTCACTACATACTTTATTCAATTATTCATACTTGCCCAAATAAAATAGATATCAAGTATTCTATTACCATTTACCATGTAAGCTACAAAGCAATACAAAAACAATTTGTTATTGCAATTTTGCATGTAATAAACTTTTATGGTTGGAAATCAGAAACACAACAAAAGCAAATGATGCTGTGAAGTCCTGAAAAGGAAGACCAAGGTTCACAATACTAGATGTTACATTTCATTTCATACAATGCAAACAAGATCAACATGCAACTATCCCATAAAGTGCTGTGTGCAAAGTCAACAAAGAAATATAGCAACTGTCATTTGTACATAATATGTTTTGGATGAGATAGATGAAGGTAACTGACAATTTGCCCAATGACATTCTCCCATACTCTTGTATGTATCTGTATCACAGTTACCAGTGTATACACCAGGATTCTGTTTGTCAAATGTCAATCCCGGTATTCCAGATGAAACAATCCCATTTCCTTGATCGCAATGATCTGTAATTTTGACTGGATTGTTGAGTATTGCTCCACGCCATGACTTTCCCAGTTCAGAATTACGATCACCACGATATGCATACACAACTTCTCCTTCGTGATAAGCAACTGTCAATTGAACATTACCAGGAACATTATCTTTGTTACCCACATTACACCAACCATCAGACAGATCAGTACATGGACGATCGACTGAACTGAAAGTACGCATGTCATCAGTTGGATTTCCAACTTGAAAATATGAGTGTTTCCACACAAGTGCACACCCACTAGAGATCACAGAATAATCACAATAAACCTAAACAAATATTTCTTAGTCAGCAAATAACAAAGTGTGATAACTACCAACATGGATACCTTTACAAGTGAACGAGAATTGACGTTATGCACAAACTGAACAGAGTCGATCTTATGTTCAACTGCAGAACAAGATTTGTATGATTTCCACCATCTAATAGAAACAATAATTTACGTGTTAAACCTTGAATTCAATAAAAGCAACTTACATCTCAACCCACTGCTCAGAATCACAAAACAGCAAAGATCTATTAGTACTGTGGTAGAACAAATAACCTAATGTGCTCATGTTGCATGTATCAGCTTCATCACCAACTGGAACCCTGGGAACCTAATGAGTGCAACACAACTTGTGATACAGATAGTTAAATTTGTCTTTTTGTTTAAATTAAAACAAAATAAAACATTAAATTTAAATTTATCAATTGTATGGCATAGTTTGTATTATGTCTATTATCTTTGTTAAAACATTATATTGTAGCGGACAGAAGCCGTATAATTTGTACACCTCACTAATTAGCTAGTGTGTTGTGAACCTCGTGACTTTTGTGTCATTTTTTACCGGCTTTGGGCAGTTGTGTTTTCTCGTTGTGTCAAGTAGTTAGCCTTTTGCTACATTGGTGACCCTGAAGCCAGGAACGTTGTTTCATGGCACACGAAGAACATGCGATGTTGCTCAAGCTGCCAACTTTCTGGACTTCCCAGTCGGAGGTTTGGTTTGTACAAGCCGAAGCTCAGTTTGAACTCCACAGGGTGACAGCCGACGAGATGAAGTATTTCTACGTCCTTGCGGCCTTAGACCAGGAGACAGCAACGAGGGTTCTAGATCTCATTCGCCGCCCTCCAAATGAGGACAAATACAAAGCACTAAAGGACCGACTAATTGACACATTCGGCTTAAGCAAACACGAGAGGGCTTCTCGTTTGCTCCACTTTCGCCTACTAGGCGACTCAAAACCCTCTGCGCTGATGGACGAGATGCTAGCGCTCCTCGGCGACCACACTCCGTGTCTACTCTTTGAGCAACTTTTTCTAGAGCGTCTGCCCGAGGACATTCGCATCCAGCTGGTGGATGGAAAGATTGAAGACCACCGCGCACTAGCAAGACGGGTCGACGCTCTCTGGTCAAGCCGCGATATGGAGCCATTTACAGCGAGCGCCGTACAGCGTAGACCACTTGCCACGAGACAAAAGCAGACAACGTCAGGGACAAGACAGAAGCAGACAACGTCCGGGACTTCTGGTTTCGACACCCCGGATTCTAACCGTTTGTGTTATTACCATCGCATCTTCGGCGAGGCAGCTCGACAATGCAAGCAACCATGCAACTGGTCGGGAAACGACAAGGTCGGTCGCTAGTGGCCGAGGCGACCGGCCATAATCGTGGCCTTCTCTTCCTACGTGACTCAGTTTCCAAGAGGCAGTTTCTCATCGACACTGAAGCAGAAGTCAGTGTTCTTCCTGCTACTGGATTGGACACGCGTACGAGGCAACCAGGACCACCGCTACTGGCAGCCAACGGTAGCTCAATCAGGACGTATGGAACTCGCAAACTCTCTTTTCATTTTGCTTCAAACAGATATCAGTGGTCGTTTATAGTCGCCGATGTGACTCGTCCTCTGCTAGGAGCTGATTTCTTGCGCTCCAACTCTCTACTAGTTGATATGAATGGAAACGTCTTGTGGATGCAGCAACTTTCCACTCTGCTCCACTTATGCAGACCTCGACCAAAACTCCTGCGCCTCACCTTGATGCAATTTCAACTTCTACCGACAAGTATGACATATTGCTGGCGGACTTTCCAGCAATCACGACACCTAACTTTGTCCAACAACCTACCAAGCATGGTGTGGAGCATTTCATCACTACCAAAGGTCCACCAGTTCATGCTCGTGCCCGTCGCCTGCCTCCAGATAAACTAGCAGCTGCTAAGGCGGAATTCTGCAGTATGGAATCCATGGGCATCATATGCAGATCGTCCAGTCCTTGGGCATCACCATTGCACATGGTGCCAAAATCTTCAGGAGGTTGGCGCCCCTGTGGAGACTACAGGCGCCTCAATGAAGCTACTGTTTCAGATAGATATCCAGTGCCTCACGTGCAGGATTTCTCTTCTCACCTCGAGGGTATGAATGTATTTTCTAAAGTCGACCTTGTTCGAGGCTATCACCAGATTCCTGTGGCTACTGAAGACATTCCCAAAACTGCTATCATCACTCCGTTTGGACTTTTTGAATTTCTCAGAATGCCGTTTGGTCTGAAGAACGCTGCTCAAGCTTTCCAACGCCTGATGGACACTGTCTATTACGGTTTATAGTTTGTTTTTGTCTACATCGATGACATCTTGGTGGCCAGTAAGGACATTGAGACTCACAAGCAACACCTTTGCTTGCTGTTCCAGAGACTCCAAGAACACGGCCTGGTGATCAACGTTTCCAAATGTCAATTTGGACGTAACAGTCTGGACTTCTTAGGCCATCGCATTACTCGTGCTGGTATCATGCCACTTCCTGAAAAAGTAGACGCCATCACCCAACTCGGCCAACCAACCACAGTCAAGGGCCTGCAAGAATTTGTGGGTATGGTCAATTTCTACCGCAGGTTCATTCCAGCCGCAGCTCATACAATGTTACCACTGTTTGAGGCATTATCAGGAAAACTGAAGACGCTGACCTGGGATGAGACCATGGTGAAAGCTTTCCACGACACTAAGAAAGCTTTGGCAGACGCAACTCTACTTTCACACCCGCATCAGGATGCACAGATTTCACTCACCACTGACGCTTCAGACCTGGCAGTAGGGGCTGTTCTTCAACAGTTTGTAGACGGTGTCTGGATACCCCTAGCTTTCTTCAGCAAGAAACTAAGACCACCTGAAAAGAAGTACAGTGCTCTTGATCGTGAACTGCTCGCTCTATACTTGGGAATACGGCATTTTCGCTACTTCCTAGAGGGTCGACAATTTATTGCCTTCACCGATCACAAACCCCTCACTTTCTGTATGTCAAAAGTGTCAGACCCTTGGTCAAACTGCCAGCAACGTCAACTTTCATACATTTCTGAATTCACGACTGACATCCGACATGTACAAGGGAAAGACAATCCTGTAGCAGACACGTCGAGAGCCACCATCGCGGACGTACAACTGGGAATTGAGTACGGTGCCATGGCAACAGCCCAACAACAAGATACTGAAGTACAGGCCTATCGCACAGCAACGTTGTCGAGTCTACAAGTAGAGGATATTCCTTTTGGAACCCAGGGTGTTACACTGCTGTGTGATATGTCAACCGGCCAGCCTAGACCGATCGTACCTGCCAGTTGGAGACGCCAAGTTTTTGACCTGATCCATGGTCTATCACACCCTTCTGTGCGCACTACAAGAAAACTTGTAGCCAACAAATTTGTATGGAATGGCTTGCAAAAGCAGATAGGAACCTGGGCCAAGCAGTGAATTGCTTGCCAGTCTTCCAAGGTCCAAGCACACATCAGGGCCCGTCTGGAGTAGTTCAGTGTCCCACATCGTCAGTTCGACCACATCCATGTGGACCTTGTAGGACCACTTCCACCTTCCAATGGTTTTACTCACCTACTTACTTGTATCGATCGTTTCTCTCGTTGGCCTGAAGCGATTCCTCTGAATAATACCAACTCCGCCAATTGCGCTCAAGCTCTAGTCTTCCACTGGATTGCTCGTTTTGGCGTACCACTTGGCATATCATCTGACAGAGGGCCGCAGTTCACTTCACAACTTTGGACATCTATTTCTCGGTTGCTAGGTACACAACTTCACCATACAACAGCCTACCACCCTCAGTCGAACGGCCTGGTACAAAGGTTTCATCGCCACTTGAAGTCTGCCTTGCGAGCACGCCTCACTGGCCCCAACTGGGTGCGGGAGCTACCTTGGGTACTTCTGGGAATTAGAACAGCGCCTAAAGAAGACTTGGGGTGTTCCTCAGCGAAAATGGTGTATGGCTCCACTCTTACAGTGCCTGGAGAATTTATCCCTGGCTTTGCTGACACACTCTCTGACACCAGTTTACATCTCCGTCAACTGCGCGACCAAGTACGCTCACTCATCCCAGTTCCGACATCTCAGCAAGGCACCGCAGCTACGTCTGTTCCCCACAATCTGCTGCAGGCCAAGTTTGTTTTCATTCGTCGTGACGCTCATCGCACTCCTCTCCAACTGCCCTATGAAGGCCCTTTCAAAGTCATACATCCTGGCCCCAAAACCTTCCAAGTAGACATTGGAGGCAAGAGCGAAATAATCACAGTAGACCGACTCACGCCAGCTCACATGGACCTGGAACATCCCGTCAAAGTAGCTGAGCCCAGACGTCGTGGACGACCGCCTAAGCATCCACCATCTTCGCCTGATTATGTACCTCGAAACAAAACCTCTAACGGCATTCAACCGCAGAGCACCTGTTCAGGTCGTCAAGTTAAGGTCCCACTGCGTTACATCTCGGTTCTGGGGGAAGTGGTGTAGCGGACGGAAGTCGTATAATTTGTACACCTCACTAATTAGCTAGTGTGTTGCGAACCTCATGACTTTGTGTCATTTTTTACCGGCTTTGGGCAGTTGTGTTTTATCGTTGTGTCAAGTAGTTGGCCTTTTGCTACAATATTATCACTATCAGTGCTGGCCTTACTGCAATTCAATTGTATTAAAATAAAATTTATCTTATATTTCTATATTTGCTGCCCACAGTCCCAAACACCAATGGCATTTGTCAAGAGAAAGTATAGTGATATAGTATCTATCAACTCACAACATGTTTACTGCACACATTCTCACTGCTATACATCTAATAGACATTCACTAGCATTCACGCTAGAAAACATAATCACATGCAAGTTACATATGACCTACAATTCTGGTAATTAGACATACATTAGACAACAGATTGTACTAGACAGTTCATACACATTTGCTTTATGCAAACAAAACATACCTTCAGTTCATTGTATAATTTTGTCACCAAACGTTCAAGTTTCTTTATTTCAGAAAGTGGAGTTAATCCAGGAATGCCTTGCAAACCTTGTGAACCTTTCTAAAACACAAACAAATACTAAAATAAGTATTTCTATTGGATATTACTTGCAATTTTGCCATTTCAAGAAACAAGACTTTCTCTCAAGTAAAACTATCCATCCACATTCACTCGCCCACAAATCCCCCCTGCTTTCAGTTCCAAACAACAGCAATACAAACATTAATGAGTAGAGAAGCACATTACAGTGCTAAACCCTCGGCCAGTGTATGTAATCATATATCCTGTCACCTGATAATGTTTTGAATACTGAGGTTTTAGCTCAACCCACTCGTCTCAGCTAAGGTTTCCAATGCATTCGTTTAGCTAAACAAAGGTGCAAAGCGTCTCCAGACTTGTATACTTACAAGTCAGTTGCGTCATCCGACAAACAGACCCGCCGTCATCAACAATGCATGTTCCCCTTTGCAAATTCCCATGGAGCACCAAATTTCTGTTGAAGACGACACTATAGTGATTTTTGCAGCAAAACCGCGGCTGCTCAGCAACACACACCAAAAAGTCAGGCTGTCAGACTGCAGAATCACTATGAAGAAACACTGTGGAACAAGCAAATGTTACAAGTTGGGTACAGCTACACGTACCGCATGGTGACTGAATCCGGTACATTCGCTCTCTAGACGCCTGGTTGTTGGTAGGAAAAACAAGCACATGCAAATGTAGACTATAGACGTTGTTTCTATGTGCTAAACTCTTATGTAAAGCAAAGGACTAAACACCATGTACAGGATAGACGGCGGATGGCCGGTTCTTGTTACCATCTACCAAACAAAAAGAGGTGGAGGCTTATGATGACACCACTTCTCGTCTATTGGTTGGAATAGTTTCATTTGCATCTACGCTGATCGAGTATAAATACAGTCGCACATCAGACGACTTAAATACCTTTAACCCCAGATATCTGGGCCTCTGGTAATAAACAGTAAACTAAACTTACCTCTCCTTTGTATCCAGGGAATCCTCTAACTCCTTGTAAACCTCTTGGACCCACTGGACCTTCAATACCTTAATCTCCTCTCTGCAAATAAAATTCATTACTCAATATCAATCAACAAATATTATCAACATCATGTCTTCTTACATGACCAACTTCTCCTTTTACTCCATTTTCACCTCTTTGTCCTATGTCACCTCGTTCTCCTTTCAATCCAACAAAACCTCGTAATCCAATGTTGCCTTTTTCTCCTTTTGGTCCAGCCTTGCCTCTCACTCCAGACACACCCTAACACAAAACATTTAAATTGAGTTTGTCTAAATACAGTATAACTAAAAAATTAAGTAAATTATCATCTCACCTTCTCACCTTGCAATCCAATTGACCCCTTCTGACCTGCTGGGCCAACACGACCAGGAAGACCTTGTACACCGACAGGACCCTACAATACATTTTACATTAGATCAAATCTGTCAACACCACAAACAACCATCTGCTGCTCTACTTTACAGACTTTATTTAATTCACATAAACTCACTGGATCTCCAGTCTTTCCAAATGCTCCTGGTAAACCTTGTAAGCCTGACAAGCCTTGTGTTCCTGGTACCCCAGGCATGCCTCTCTGACCCACAGGACCAGGAAGACCTCGAGGACCAGTAACAACAGCTGGATCACAAGAGAATGCTGATGATTTCTAAAATATACAACAAAAACTTTTAGCAGCAATTACTCTTGTGTTTGACTGCACTTTTCAATCAAACTATTTGCTAGAGAAGTTTTGGATGCTACCTCAACACAAAAGATCACTTGAAGCCATGAAAATAACAGCACAATTTCCACAACAAAATGTGCTGCCATCTTGTAGAGAACAAAGAGCTGAAATGCGCAGTAACCTGTTGTTACTTCAATACAATAGACTGACACCCACAACCAGTGAGAACGAGATTACACAGAAATGTTCAGGAAGTTCGCAGTCTCAATTAGTAATCGACAAATCACAATGCAAGATGAGCATCAACTGAATTACCACAACAGCTTCCATCCACGTGAAACACACATGTACCTTCACATGCTCCACACATGACATCATTGCCAGTACGTAATACAATAGTATGCATTACACACCCAACAATTAAACTCGTGTCTACCAAAGTTACCCATTAAAACATACAGCTAATATCTGATTGTTTACATAATTATTAGACTCACCACACCAATTTCCAGTATTTAGCATTTGCTCAAAGTTCAAATATTAAATCAAAATTAAATATCAAAGTCACACTTTACAAGTGTCATTGTTGAAGATAATTAATTGATATAAATATATAAACGTCCAAACCACCACAAGTAAGACAATCACTGGTTGTTCAGTTTTAATAGCCTACACCATTAATATTTGAAATGTAGCTAAAAATAATCACAAAGAAATACATTTCAGCTTTCAGTCATTGTAAGCTCAGTGATCACATTGATGTTTGTCAGTTTGTGATGGCATGAAGAGTGTAGGTAACGTTCTCTAGATTTAACATTAGCCCAACTAAATCCTTACCGTCCATGCAGTTTTAATAGTCTTAATGACTTGCTGGTGTCAAATATTATGCAATAGTCTTCTGTAGAACTTCAACTAGCTCTACAATCTCAATGTGCAAGTGCACATTCTTAGGCACGTGCATGTGCATGCGTGCACTTACACACACACACACACACACACACACACACACACACACACACACACACACACACACACACACACACACACACACACACACACACACACACACACACACCACCACCACCACCACCACCACCACCACCACCACCACCACCACACCTTCCTTTCTTTCTTCTATGCTACTCAGTTACGAGCTAACAACTCCTGAACAATGTGTTACATAAATAGACGAAAAAGAAACTGTTAGGTTGTCTGATCTTGATGTTGATGAGCTTGCACAAGAAAAGCAAGTCCAGCTTTAGATCAACATGTACTCATGACTGGTACACAAAAAGCATCTCAGAGATTGTGGCCTAACTTTTGGAACATTGCTGTGAGTTCAAAATGCAAACATTGACAACCGGTTGAGACATCGTTACAGGAGAGTTGGACAAGATGGGATTATATAGTGAATGCTCAAATGTCCAGTCCTCATGCTCACTCTAGCGAAAGACGAGTACCCACTGATGGACCATTAATTAAAAACAAGACGACCAGTAGACGTCGAGATTCACAGGTTATAGGGTAGTCTTTCCGTTGTGTTTCCAACAAGATATTTCGAATGGTATAGGACCTACTCTAACGGCCAGACACAGGACTGTGTTGATAAACTGATGGTTGAGCTACGAGAAGTAACTCCTGCATAGATTGATCACAACTCACAAATCACTGTAGCCGCTGTCGTTCTTCAAAATAAGCTGGAAACCACAGAGCTCACGTGCATATTAAAAGCTGTGACCACCATCTACATCTGGGGTACACACCCACCACACCACACACACACACACACACACACACACACACACACACACACACACACACACACACACACACACACACACACACACACACACACACACACACACACACACCACTTCAACTTCAACACATATAATCATAAAAAATAAGTAAAACTTGGTTGAGAAATCTGTTCTTGATTTGATCTAGAAATTTAGTGTAGATAAATAATTTTATCTTGTAGACCTACCACTCTGTTCTACTTCAGTGTATGCAGTAGCTCACACAAATGACGAACTCATGATGAACCAGCAAGCATTTTCCAGTGGCAAGACTCATGAACATTTGCCGTCACACAACGTATGCCTAGTAGACGGTCGACATGTGGGTCACGTGACATTAGAAAGTCTTGAAGTTTGGCACTGACTCAGACCGCCGCTATCTTCTCTGCCAAATACCCGTCGTAACTCATTGTCTCACGTTTGCCTAACCGCATGCGCATGCTCTGTGTAACCAAATTATACTTACATTCCTAACAAATTATAGTTTGTCCTCACCACATACTCTAGTCAATTATTCATATTTGCCTAAATAAAATAGATATCAAATATTCTATTACTATTACGATATAAGCTGCAACGCAATACAAAACAATTTGTTTTGCAATTTTGCATGTAATAAACTTTTATGGTTGGAAATCAGAAACACAACAAAAGCCAATGATGTAAAGTCCTGCAAGCCCAAGGTTCACAATACTAGATGTTACATTTCATACAATGCAAACAAGATCAACATGCAACTATTCCATATGCAGTGCTGTGTGCAAAGTCAACAAAGAAATATAGCAACTGTCATTTGCACATGATGTGTTTTGGTTGAGATAGATGAAGGTAATCGACAATTCACCCAGCGACAGTCAGACATTCTCTTGTATGCATCTGTATCACAGTTGTCAATGTATACACCAAGATTCCATTTGTCAAATGTCAATCCCAGTATTCCATCTGAACGAATACTTGGCTCTGGAGGAATCCCATTTCCATTTGTGCAATGATCTGTAATTTTGACTGGATTGTTGAGTATTGCTCCATGCCATGACTTTCCCAGTTCAGAATTACGATCACCACGATATGCATACACAACTTCTCCTTCGTGATAAGCAACTGTCAATTGAACATTACCAGCAACATTATCCTTGTTACCCACATTACACCAACCATCAGACAGATCAGTACATGGACGATCGACTGAACTGAAAGTACGCATGTCATCAGTTGGATTTCCAACTTGAAAATATGAGTGTTTCCACACAAGTGCACACCCACTAGAGATCACAGAATAATCACAATAAACCTACACAAATATTTCTTAGTCAACAAATAACAAAGTGTGATAACTACAAACATGGATACCTTTAATACCTTTACAGGTGAACGAGAATTGACTTTCTGCATAAACTGAATAGAGTTGATCTTATATTCAACAGCAGAACAAGATTCGTATGATTTCCATGATCTAATAAAAACAATAATTTACATGTTAAACCTTGAATTCACTAACAGCAGCTTACATCAGACTGATGATCTTAACCCAATGCTCAGAATCACAAAACAGCAGAGATTTATTAGTATTGTGGTAGAACAAATAACCTAATGTGCTCATGTTGCATGTACCAGCTTCATCACCAACAGACACCCTGGGAACCTAATGAGTCCAATATAAACTTGTGATACAGTAAAGTATCAATTAAATCTGACTTTTTCACTTGATTCAATTTCAATTAAATAAAACAAAGTAAACTGTAAGTTTAAATTAATCAATCTATATGGCATATTTGTATTACTATATTATCCATTACTTAGGGATACTACTAGATATTAGAGCTGTCAGTGTCAAACTTGTTGCAATTCAAATGTGTAATTCCAATGCAAGACATATTCGTTTTGACTAATAATTGTTTGGTGTTGAAATGTTTGCTGTTAAACTATTTGTCTACTGCTAAAGAGTAATTGCTGCTATTAGTGTAATACGTACTGCTTTACCTACAACCCTAGATGAAAAATTATGTATGAATGTCAGCCTTATTACTGCTGCAGAACATACAGATGTAGTTACTAGCAAATTTGCTTAATAGCTATAGACAGCTACTAAAGTTGTACTAGAGTAAAATGAGTTGAAAGTAAACAAGCAAGTAGCCATATTCACAACTTTGAATTTGAACTGCCATTGACTTTAATTAATTGATAAAGATGAAATCATGTTGCCAGGAAATCCTGTGTTTCTACATTTC
>NC_085089.1:7534051-7709051 GCF_963422355.1 Corticium candelabrum
TCCACACAAGTGCACACCCACTAGAGATCACAGAATAATCACAATAAACCTACACAAATATTTCTTAGTCAGCAAATAACAAAGTGTGATAACTACCAACATGGATACCTTTACAGGTGGGAGAGAATTGACTCTCTGCACAAACTGAATAGAGTTGATCTTATGTTCAACAGCAGAACAAGATTCATATGATTTCCATGATCTAAAAGAAACAATGATTTAATATTTACTGGGTGAATTCAACACAACCAGCTTACATACCTAAGCTCAACCCACTGCTCAGAATCACAAAATAGCAGAGATTTATTAGAATTGTGGTAGAACAAATCACCTGATTTGCTCATGTTGCATGTACCAACTTCATCACCATATGAAACTCGAGAAACCTAATGAGTGCAACACAACTTGTGATACAGATAGTTAAATTTGTCTTTTTGTTTAAATTAAAACAAAATAAAACATTAAATTTAAATTTATCAATTGTATGGCATAGTTTGTATTATGTCTATTATCTTTATTAAAACATTATATTATCACTATCAGTGCTGGCCTTACTGCAATTCAATTCAGTTAAAATAAAATTATCTTATATTTCTATATTTGCTGCCCACAGTCCCAAACACCACTTGGCATTTGTCACGACAAAGTATAGTGATATAGTATCTATCAACTCACAACATGTTTACTGCACACATTCTCACTGCTATACATCTAATACACATTCACTAGCCTCAACACTACAAAACATAATCACAATAAAGTGTAATCTATTTGGTAGCTTCTGTTATCATTGAAGGCTTTGCACATGCAAGTTACATATGACCTATAATTCTGTTAATTTGACGTACATTAGACAACAGATTGTACTAGACAGTTCATACACATTTGCTTCATACAAACAAAACATACCTTCAGTTCATTGTATAATTTTGTCACCAAACGTTCAAGTTTCTTTATTTCAGAAAGTGGAGTTAATCCAGGAATGCCTTGCAAACCTTGTGAACCTTTCTAAAACACAAACAAATACTAAAATAAGTATTTCTATTGGATATTACTTGCAATCTTGCCATTTCAAGAAACAAGACTTTCTCTCAAGTAAAACTATCCATCCACCTTCACTCATCCACAAATCTCCCCCTTTCAGTTCCAAACAACAGCAATACAAATATTAATGAATAGAGAAGCACATTACAGTGCTAAACCCTCGGCTGGTGTATGTAATCATATATCTCGTCACGTGATAATGTTTTGCATACTGAGGTTTTAGCCCAACCCAGTCATCTCAGGTTCCAATGCATTCGTTTAGCTAAACAAAGGTGCAAAGCGTCTCCAGACTTGCCTACTTACAGATCAGTCGCTTCGCCCCACAAACAGACGCACTGTCATGGACAAAGCACGTTCCCCTTTGCAAATTTTTATAGAGCGCCAAATTTCTGTTGAAAACGACACTATAGTAATTTTTGCAGCAAAACCACGGCCGCTCAGACACACACACCAAAAATTCAAGCTGTCAGACTGCAGAACCACTATGAAGAAAGACTGTGGAACAAGCAAAATGTTACAAGTCAGGTACAGCTATACGTAACGCATAGCAATTGAATCCAGTACATTCGCTCTCTAGTTGCCTGGTTGTTGGTGGGAAAACATGCATGTACAAATGTAGACTATAGACGTTGTTTCTATGTGCTAAACTCTTATGTAAAGTAAAGAACTAAACACCATGTACAAGATGGTTGCCTGATTGCCGAATTCTTGGTACCATCTGCCAAATAAAGAAAGGTGGAGGCTTATGATGACATCATTTCTCGTCTATTGGTCGGAATAGCTTCATTTGCAACTGTGCTAATCGAGTATAAATACGGTCGTATGTCAGACGACTTCTATACCATTAGCACGGATATCCGGGCCTCTGGTAATAAACAGTAAACTAAACTTACCTCTCCTTTGTATCCAGGAAATCCTCTAACTCCTTGTAAACCTCTTGAACCCACTGGACCTTGAATACCTTCATCTCCTTTCTGCGAATAAATTTATTACTTTATCAATAAACAAATAACAATGTTATGAACATATTGTCTTCTTACACGACCAACTTCTCCTTTTACTCCGTTTTCACCTTTTGGTCCTACGTCACCTCGTTCTCCTTTTAATCCAACAGAACCTCGCAATCCAATGTTGCCTTTTTCTCCTTTCGGTCCAGCCTTGCCTCTCACTCCAGGTACACCCTAACACAAAACATTTAAATTGACTTTGTCTAAATGCACTATAACTAAAATTATTGAATTGCCATCTCACCTTCTCACCAGACAAACCAATTGACCCCTTCTGACCTGCTGGTCCAACACGACCAGGAAGACCTTGTGGGCCAACTGGACCCTACAATACATTATACCTTTCACATCACAAACATCCCTTCTACAGTCAAATGACAGAATGTGTACTTTACAACTTCCATTTAACAATCTACACTCACTGGATCTCCCGTCTTTCCAAATGCTCCTGGTAAACCTTGTAAACCTGACAAGCCTTGTGTTCCTGGTACCCCAGGCATGCCTCTCTGACCCACAGGACCAGGAAGACCTCGAGGACCACTAAGAACAGCTGCATCACAAGAGACTGCTGATGATTTCTAAATTTGCAACAACAAAAACAAACTAAAAAATTGTTCACTACGTGACATGACTATATAGTCTTCTGGTCAACAAAACACATGCTAGGATGCTCTGTTCATACTTCAGAACAACTGATCATTTGAAGCCATAAAAACAACTGGATAATTGTCAAAACAAAATGTACTGCCATCTTGTGGAAGGAAAGCAAACAACTAGAATGCACAGCAGCCTATAGCTACTTTACTATATAGTCACACTAAACACGGTACACACAATCTACAGTACAATCCCGTTTTTAACAGTATGACCATAAAACCTTGAGAATACCACAAATATGATAAACTAATCAAATGTAATCAACTGTCATGAGGTCACATTAGCCAAATAATTAACACAAATATTATGTTACAATCATATGTTGCTACATTATTACGCGACCTGTGGTGTATGTACTAAAATGGTCATGTTATAGATATGGTAATCTCTACTTCCACATTACCGTCTCCTTGTCTGTAAACATGATGTAATGTGTTGTTTCCTTTGTCTGTAAACATGATGTAATGTGCACGTGATTGCAGCATATAGGCCAATGTAACAAATGAACTAAGAACAAGTAGATTGTTTGTTCTCTCCAATAGATTATGAAACATCCAATGTAGTCAGCTCCTCCCTTTCCTCCCCCATAAATAGCAAAGAAGGTGTTGTGCTAATCAAGACTAATTTAAATAAGGTTTACATAAAACTTTGTTTGACAACTATACAGCACTTGCTTTCTAATTTTGATTGAATTGCAAACACATTTGAGCAAGTGTTGAGCACATAAATCCAACCAAATGTAGCTGATGTTGCCTGAAGGTGCCCAATTGATGTGCACGTGATATGTAAACACTAACACTACCCACTCTCTGCTACCTTAGCTCAGTTGTAAAGTCGTATAGAATGCCACTACATGTAAACCTTATATTGGGTATAAAAACAAACAAACATAATTAAATATTAAACATTTTAATTTGAATAAAAAGTTTATGCCCACCAAATAAAGGATATTTCTTTACTTGCTTTGTATCACCATTGCTCAGTACGTTTACACATAAAATGCTTGATAATTATTTCAGTACATATGTACAGCAAAGTTACCCTTTAATACAATGTAAATAGTGCTAATGTTTAACTGTTTACTACACTCACATTCTAATTATTCTGGCTGTTTCATTTCTACCAAATGAAGCAGATTACTGTCTTTAGTGCATCCAGAGTAAAATTGGTTGTACAGCCACGTAGCCAGCATGTCATTTTGGGATCAAAGTACAGATAATGTCTATGTTAGAATGTTACTGTTGCTGACACGCGTATGCATCATCATACACACACGTGCATGCACCCACACTCACATGCACAAGCAGCCATGCGCGTGCACGTGCGCGCGCGCACACACACACACACACACACACGCACGCACGCACGCACGCACACATTTCTCATTTCTAACTTCAACTTAAAAACACATAATCCTTAAACTAATTTAATTTAATTTAATTTAAATAATTAAGTTGAGAAAAATGTTCTTGATTCCATCAAATTGAAATAGTACAGATAAATAACTCTATCTTGTCTACTTCAACGTAAGCATTAGCTTGCACAAACGACGAACACAACCAGCAGGCATTTTTCACCAATTGCCTCTTTCATTTTGACGCCGGACAACACATACTGCTTGACATACGCATCATGTGACATTAGAAGGTCCTCAATTCAAAGTTTGGACTGATTGCCGCTATCTTCTCTGTCAACATTTGACATCAGGCTCGTCGTTGGCTCATTTCTGTCTAAGGGCATGCGCGTGCGCATGCTCATGTTCTGTGTAACCGATCTGCAGCATGTCTTACTAATTTAGGAAACTAGAACACAGGATTGAATGGATTGGAAGAGCAAATCGGAAGAAGCTTAAGCTAATTATCTTGTGTACAAATTGCTTATAAAAGAAGGAAGCAGTTGCCAGTTGGTCAAAGTTCGGTTGCAATCACTTATTTGTCCTCACTACATACTTTATTCAAACTCTATTCTACTTGCTCAAATAAAATAGCTATCAAATATTATATTACCATTACAATATAAGCTACAACGCAATACAAAAACAATTTGTTTTTGTAATTTTCACGTAATAAACTTTTATGGTTGGAAATCAGAAACACAACAAAAATGATGCTGTGAAGTCCTGACAAGAAAGCCCAAGGTTCACAATACTAGATGTTACATTTCATACAATGCAAACAAGATCAACATGCAACTACCCCATAGAGTGCTGTGTGCAAAGTCAACAAAGAAATATAGCAACTGTCATTTGTACATGATTTGTTTTGGATGAGATAGATGAAGGTAACTGACAATTCTCCCAACGACAGTCATACATAGTCTTGTATCTATCTGTATCACAGTTTTGGTCGTATACACCAGGCTTCCATTTGTCAAATGTCAATCCTGGTATTCCAGATGAAGCAATATTTGGCTCTGGAGGAATCCCATTCCAGTTCTGCAACGATCTGTAATTTTGACTGGATTGTTGAGTATTGCTCCACGCCATGACTTTCCCAGTTCAGAATTACGATCACCACCATATGCATACGCAACTTGTCCTTCGTGATAAGCAACTGTCAATTGAACATTACCAGGAACATTATCCTTGTTACCCACATTACACCAACCATCAGACAGATCAGTACATGGACGATCAACTGAACTGAAAGTACGCATGTCATCAGTTGGATTTCCAACTTGCAAATATGAGTGTTTCCACACAAGTGCACATCCACTAGAGATCACAGAATAATCACAATAAACCTACACAAATATTTCTTACTCAGCAAATAACAAAGTGTGATAACTACCGACATGGATACCTTTACAGGTGGGAGAGAGTGGACCTTCTGCACAAACTGAATAGAGTTGATCTTAATTACAGAACAAGTTAGGTATAGTTTCCATGTTCTAACAGAAACAATAATTTAATTTACATGTTAAAACTTGAATTCAACAAAGTAACTTACATCTCAACCCACTTCTCAGAATCACAAAATAGCAAAGATTTATTAGAATTGTGGTAGAACAAATCACCTAACGTGCTAATGTTGCATGTACCAACTTCATCACCATATGAAACTCGAGAAACCTAATGAGTGCAACACAACTTGTGATACAGATAGTTAAATTTGTCTTTTGGTTTAAATAAAAATAAAACATTTAAATTTATCAATTGTATGGCATAGTTTGTATTATGTCTATTATCTTTATTAAAACATTATATTATCACTATCAGTGCTGGCCTTACTGCAATTCAATTCTGTTAAAATAAAATTATCTTATATTTCTATATTTGCTGCCCACAGTCCCAAACACTACTTGGCATTTGTCATGACAAAGTATAGTGATATAGTATCTATCAACTCACAACATGTTTACTGCACACATTCTCACTGCTATACATCTAATAGACATTCACTAGCCTCAACACTACAAAACATAATCACAATAAAGTGTAATCTATTTGGTAGCTTCTGTTATCATTGAAGGCTTTGCACATGCAAGTTACATATGATCTACAATTCTGGTAATTAGACATACATTAGACAACAGATTGTACTAGACAGTTCATACACATTTGCTTTATACAAACAAAACATACCTTCAGTTCATTGTATAATTTTGTCACCAAACGTTCAAGTTTCTTTATTTCAGAAAGTGGAGTTAATCCAGGAATGCCTTGCAAACCTTGTGAACCTTTCTAAAACACAAACAAATACTAAAATAAGTATTTCTATTGGATATTACTTGCAAGTTTGTCATTTCAAGAAACAAGACTTTCTCTCAAGTAAAACTATCCATCCACCTTCACTCGTCCACAAATCTCCCTTTTCAGTTCCAAACAACAGCAATACAAACATTAATGAATAGAGAAGCACATTACAGTGCTAAACCCTCGGCTGGTGTATGTAATCACATATGCTGTCATGTGATAATGTTTTGCATACTGAGGTTTAGCCCAACCCAGACGTCTCAGTTAAAGTTTCCAATGCATTCGTTTAGCTAAACAAAGGTGCAAAGCGTCTCCAGACTTGCGTACTTACAGGTCAGTCGCTTCGTCCGACAAACAGACACACTGTCATGGACAATGCACGTTCCCCTTTGCAAATTACCGTGGAGTGCCAAATTTCTGTTGAAAACAACACTATAGTGATTTTTGCAGCAAAACCACAGCCGCTTAGCCACACACAACAAAAATTCAAGCTGTCAGACTGCAAAACCACTATGAAGAAACACTGTGGAACAAGCAAAATGTTACAAGTCAGGTACAGCTACACGTACCGCATGGCACCTGAATCCAGTACATTCGCTCTCTAGTTGACTGGTTGTTGGTGGGTAAACATGCACGTGCAAATGTAGACTATAGAAGTTGTTTCTATGTGCTAAACACTTATGTAAAGCAAAGGACTAAACACCATGCACCATGTACAGGATAGATGTCTGATTGCCGAATTCACGGTACCATCTGCCAAACAAAGAGAGGTGGAGCCTTATGATGACATCACATTCGTCTATTGGTCGGTAATGACACCACTTCTTGTCTATCGGTCGGAATAGCTTCATTTGCATCTGTGCCAATCGAGTATAAATACGATCGTACGTCAGACGACTACCATACCAGTAGCCCGGATATCCGAGCCTCTTGTAATAAACAGTGAACTAAACTTACCTCTCCTTTGTATCCAGGAAATCCTCTAGCTCCTTGTAAACCTCTTGGACCCACTGGACCTTGAATACCTTGATCTCCTTTCTGCAAATAAATTCATTACTTAATATCAATAAACAAATAACAATGTTATAAACATCATGTCTTCTTACACGACCAACTTCTCCTTTTACTCCATTTTCACCTTTTTGTCCTACGTCACCTCGTTCTCCTTTCAATCCAACAGAACCTCGCAATCCAATGTTGCCTTTTTCTCCTTTTGGTCCAGCCTTGCCTCTCACTCCAGGTACACCCTAACACAAACATTTAAATTGAGTTTGTCTACACAATCTAGACAAACAAGGCGTGCTTGAGATGAGGTAGCCTACATAATACATTCATTAACAGATCTAGATATTAAACGCAGTATAACCAAAAAATTAAGTGAATTATCATCTCACCTTCTCACCTTGCAATCCAATTGACCCCTTCTGACCTGCTGGGCCAACACGACTAGGAAGACCTTGTACACCGACAGGACCCTACAATACATTTTACATTAGATCAAATCTGTCAACACCACAAACAACCATCTGCTGCTCTACATAAAAACAACAGAGTCTACTTTACAGACTTTATTTAATTCATATAAACTCACTGGATCTCCCGTCTTTCCAAATGCTCCTGGTAAACCTTGGAAGCCTGACAAGCCTTGTGTTCCTGGTACCCCAGGCATGCCTCTCTGACCCACAGGACCAGGAAGACCTCGAGGACCAGTAACAACTGCTGGATCACAAGAGACTGCTGGTGATTTCTAAAATATACAACAAAAACACTTAGCAGCAATTACTCTTGTGTTTGACTGCACTTGTCAATCAAACTATTTGCTAGAGAAGTTTGGATGCTACCTCAACACAAAAGATCAAGCAGAGAGTACTTCCATTCTTGTGTATGCTAGTTACCTGCCTTGTTTGCGCGAAAATTATGGCAGCTGCTACTATTTAGGTAAGAGTGCATAAAGTCTGCTTTGGTCCCGATCCACACCGTGATGTCATCGATTTCATGCAGCGTCTAGGCTTTCTTTCAAGACAACAATGAAGTTGCAACCCAACCTCTATCAATTTATATTAATCCAATCCGGGTAACTAAACATTTGCAAGAACAAGGTTTGTCAGCTTTTTACCTAGCTAATACTGTTATAAGACAAGTTGAACTTGTTAATTCAACACAACCGTTTAGGTTAAACTTCAACGCTGAACATGAAGAAGTTGAGAGACACCCAGCTAGGGTACTCGATACCACTGGCTGATATCCAACGTGATGGCGGCAAAAGCTGCCGCGTGAGTTATGCCATGACGCTCCCGCCACATGAATTCATCCAAATATGACGGCAGCATATGGCGATGGCACCCTTTCATTTTTTTCAGTTTTGTTTTAACTCGATTCCAATGAAATTCGATATGTTGAGTGTGTACTCCAGTGCCAGGGTACACAAAATTTACAGAATGATTAACTGTCCTGTGAGCTGCCACCACGTGAATGTGTTAATACGATTGTAGGCTCTCCATTCGTCAGAATGTACTGTTGTGCCAGACAGTACGTGCTGTGATATGATTGGTAAAAGTGTCACAGCATCTCTTCTTGGAACTATTTCCATGTAACCCAGTGCTGGCCGCTGTGTTACATCAACAATTCCAAATACTCACACTGGGTCACGTTGTGCTCTTCCTCTGTGGTCACAGTGGTGCTGTATAATGTCACAGGATAACTCTAACAGTCTACACTGTAATGTTCAATGCAATTACCTTCGGTTTGTGGGAAAAACAGATTCGTCTATTTCAACAACGTTGGACTGAACTGGACCAATGCCACCAAGTCTGCTAACATTTTGTTGCAGCTTCCACGAGCACAAATCTCTTAGGTACTGGTACATCTGGATGCCAGTGACTAGAGATACTTTACAAACATCCTTCATTTGAGACACAGATGTCTCAAAACACCAGTGGTACATTACAAGTAACCAAGTTGTCAAAGGAACATTTGATTGTCGAAAAAATGAATCACGTCAAACTGAACTGAACTATAATATATATATATATATATATATAATGCAGAATTTCTGTTTATAATTTTATCATTTTTAGGGTACCACATCTTACAAACTTAAAAATTACCGTTGCATTCTGCAGTGTTCTTCAGGACATCTCCAAATATAACCGTCCTTGCATCTCTGAAATGATTTTATTGCCATGGCCACACCATGACAGTTAATTGTTGCATTGTTCTTGCCTTGACTTAATTAAGTCCTAGACGCTGCATGAAATCGATGACATCACGGTGTGGATCGGGACCAAAGCAGACTTTATGCACTCTTACCTAAATATCAGCAGCCGCCATAATTTTCGCGCCAACAAGGCAGCTAACTAGCGTACGCAAGAACGGAAGTACTCTCTGCAAAATGAGCCGTAGCCACTCCTGTTCTGTTGGTTTAGGTAAGCAACATGCTTTTATTGTGCCACCAGCAACGTCAATGGTGGGACAAACCCTAAATCGTGACTGAAAATGAGAGTATACGGGTATTCTATATTAATAGAATCCACACGTGGCTGACCACGCTTTGCACCGCGCGTTTTAGAGGGGTAGTGCGCATGATCCGACCTACCAGACTCGCAGTCTCGTCATTCCCCGGATTGCCAATCCTTGGCAGTCTAACCACTCTGCTCTACTACAGCGTAAGCAGTAGCTTGCACAAACGACAAACTCAATCAGCAGGCATTTTCCAGTGGCAACCATCTAGAGACCAAAGACCCGGATAAACCTACAGATTCATTTGCCAGACAACACACGCATACTCGGCATCTGGTCCACATACGTGTCACGTAACATTAGAAAATCCGGCAAGTACTGAAGTTTTGCACTGACTGCCTCTATCTTCTCTGTCACAAGTAACTCGTCTCGTGTCTCGTAGGCATGTTTGTCTCGGCGCATGCGCATGCTCTGTGTATACGCAGGAGGGTTGGCCGGATACAGCAGTATCTAGGTCTTGCCCAAATAAAATAGCTGTCTACTACCATTTACGATGTAAGCTACAATGCAATACAAAAACAATTTGTTATTGCAATTTTGCATGCAATAAACTTTTATGGTTGGAAATCAGAAACACAACAAAAGCCAATGATGCTGTGAAGTCCTGACAAGAAAGCCCAAGGTTCACAATACTAGATGTTACATTTCATACAATGCAAACAAGATCAACATGCAACTATCCCATTGAGTGCTGTGTGCAAAGTCAACAAAGAAATATAGCAACTGTCATTTGTACATGATGTGTTTTGGATGAGATAGATGAAGGTAATCGACAATTCTCCCAGCGACAGTCTCTCATACTCTTGTAATTATCTGTATCACAGTTACCAGTGTATACACCAGGATTCCTTTTGTCAAATGTCAATCCTTGTATTCCATATGAATGAATACTTGGCTCTGGAGGAATCCCATTTCCTTCTGTGCAATGATCTGTAATTTTGACTGGATTGTTGAGTATTGCTCCACGCCATGACTTTCCCAGTTCAGAATTACGATCACCACGATATGCATACACAACTTCTCCTTCGTGATAAGCAACTGTCAATTGAACATTACCAGCAACATTATCTTTGTTACCCACATTACACCAACCATCAGACAGATCAGTACATGGACGATCCACTGAACTGAAAGTACGCATGTCATCAGTTGGATTTCCAACTTGAAAATATGAGTGTTTCCACACAAGTGCACACCCACTAGAGATCACAGAATAATCACAATAAACCTACACAAATATTTCTTACTCAGCAAATAACAAAGTGTGATAACTACCAACATGGATACCTTTACAGGTGACAGAGAGTTGACTTTCTGCACAAATTGAAGAGAGTTGATCTTATGTTCAACTGCAGAACAAGATTTATATGATTTCGATTTTGATGATCTAACGAAAACAATAATTTAATTTACATGTTCAAACTTGAATTCAATAAAAGTAACTTACATCTCAACCCACTGCTCAGAATCACAAAACAGCAGAGATTTCTTAGTATTGTGGTAGAACAAATAACCTGATGTGCTCATGTTGCATGTACCAGCTTCATCACCAACTGGAACCCTGGGAACCTAATGAGTGCAACATAAATTTGTAGTGCACTTAGAGCATTGATTGTATAAATCAAATTGTATGGCATAGTTTGTATATTATCTATTAATTCAGATATTCAGATATACTGTATTGTAGTTATCACTGCTAGACTTATCTCTATTCTAGGCGAGTCCAATGTGGCTTGTTTGTTTCAAGTAACAATATTAATTGTTTGCTACTTGCTGCTATTAATGTCATACCACTTTGTCTACAACCAGAGACGAAAAATTATGTAGCATTCTAAACTTACTAATGCTGTAGAGAAATTACATACACACATGCAGTTGTGTATTGCAGTGAAATTTGACAGGTGTTAATTAAACAGCACCTACCAAGTTGCAGTGAAGCAAACACAAGACATTCATGAGTTACAACCAAACTATTTTTAGCAGCCATTTCTTAATCATGAAAGCACAACTTTGAATTTGAATTGCAGTTAGCTTTAACTAATTACTAGATAACAAATAACAATTAATATATTATCATCATTGCTAGTAAATCCTACATTTATACATTTGCTGCTCACATTGCCAAACACCACTTGACATTTATCAAGAGAAAGAAACCCACAACAAATTTACTTGCCAATGCTATACATTCGATATTTACAACGATGTCTCAGTTCCATTTCCCAAATTATTTAGACAACACATTGTATTAATTATACAACCATGCATGGTTCCACAAATGTGGTTACATTACACAGGTGGTCCTAATAAAAAGATTGGCCTCCCAGATGTTGCACCAACATTCACCCTTTTTAGCACATGAAGCCTCCATTTATTAGCTATAACGTCATCAGTTTTCCTACGCTTTCTATTTGATCCAATGGAGCGCCAATACCAACATGTCCATGACTTCGGCTTTTTGTTTGATGATGTTCTGAATCTGGGTTTTACCAACCTCAAAGTCCATTACAATCTGCCTGGCAGATCTCCCCTTTTCTGAGAGCTAGGTAGCTTGATAACTTGAACTCGTTCACTGAGCTTCAGTTCTCTTCGTCTAGATCTGTTCGTTGTCACGTGCAAAGCCAGAGATACACAGTGTAAGTAATATGTAAAGCTGGCTTTGAGCTTCTAAACACTAGATATCCCATATAATGCCTGACCTACGTCAAGCGCGATTGTGCGAAAGGTTGCATCCGGTCAACTTATGGAGGTTAAGACCTTGGCTTGGTCACTATGACAGTGGTCGCTGGTCGCGTTAGCCAGTTGGTCGCACTAGCAAGGTTATTTTGTATTACAAACGGTCTATGCACAGAATAATAGTCGCTTAGCATAGTGGTCACACTACTGAAGTGGTCGCAAGTATAGGTTTTACTGTACCTTCAGTTCATTGTACAATCTTGTTACCAAACTTTCAAGTTTCTTTATTTCAGAAAGTGGAGTTAATCCAGGAATGCCTTGCAAACCTTGTGAACCTTTCTAAAACACAAACAAATACCAATGACTCTTTGATGTCATTATGCAACTTTGCTATTTACAAAGACAGAACACTCTCTCAAGCAAAACTGTCCATGACCATCACTCATGCGTAAATCTCCTCTCCTTTACAGTTCCAAACAACAGCAACACAAACATTAATAAGCAGTATCTAATACTACGTTTACACAGACAAGACAAATGGGGACCAGCAAGCCTGTTCGGGTATTCCAGCAGAGTGTGAATTGTTGAACGAGTCAGCACACGTTTACACTGCTGGTTTAGAAGCAAGCCAAGTAGGTGTTTTATTATCACGTGATTGTCATGTGTCCCTAAAGGTAATAAACATGGATGCCAGAGCAATTGCTTTGCATGTGCTCTTGTTTGAAAGACGGCATAATAGTGTGGCAGATAAAGTGGCGTGCAAGACAGCCATTCTTTGGCACTGCTGTCAGTCTAAACGAGCAGCACTACTGCTCATCATGATGACTGCTCAGTTTGGACGGTTTCGTCTCAACACAACAAAATCAAATACAGAGATTCATCGTCAGACAACGCCATATCTGAAAGTACATCAGCTGCATATGTGATATACCACCATGCCATCTAGCCTATTCGCGTTTACACTACTTGATAGAATCGGAATTGAATGAGCTGAGCCAGCCCACTCCGCCCACTCCCAACTTGGCCCGGTCACATTTAAATTGGCATGTTGGAACAGGCAGTACCAAGCTGAAAAGGTCCAGCCCGATCAAAAATGCAGTGTAAACTGGATATAAACTTACGTCTCCTTTGTATCCAGGAAATCCTCTAACTCCTTGTAAACCTCTTGGACCCAATGGACCTTGAATACCTTGACCTCCTTTCTGCAAATGAATTTATTAGTCAATATCAGTAAACAAATAACGATGTTATCAACATCATGTCTTCTTACACGACCAACTTCTCCTTTTACTCCATTTTCACCTTTTTGTCCTACGTCACCTCGTTCTCCTTTCAATCCAACAGAACCTCGCAATCCAATGTTGCCTTTTTCTCCTTTCGGTCCAGCCTTGCCTCTCACTCCAGGTACACCCTAACACAAAACATTTGAATTGAGTTCGTCTAAATGCAGTATAACCAAAGAATTATTGAATTATCATCTCACCTTCTCACCTTGCAATCCAATTGACCCCTTCTGACCTGCTGGGCCAACACGACCAGGAAGACCTTGTACACCGACAGGACCCTACAATACATTTTACATTAGATCAAATCTGTCAACACCACAAACAACCATCTGCTGCTCTACTTTACAGACTTTATTTAATTCATATAAACTCACTGGATCTCCCGTCTTTCCAAATGCTCCTGGTAAACCTTGTAAGCCTGACAAACCTTGTGTTCCTGGTACCCCAGGCATGCCTCTCTGACCCACAGGACCAGGAAGACCTCGAGGACCAGTAAGAACAGCTGCATCACAAGAGACTGCTGATGATTTCTAAAATATACAACAAAAACACTTAGCAGCATGCTCTGTGTATACGCAGGAGGGTTGGCCGGATCTAGGTCTTGCCCAAATAAAATAGCTGTCTACTACCATTTACGATGTAAGCTACAACGCAATACAAAAACAATGTTATTGCAATTTTGCATGTAATAAACTTTTATGGTTGGAAATCAGAAACACAACATGTACAAAAGCAAATGATGCTGTGAAGTACTAGTCCTGACAAGAAAGCCCAAGGTTCACAATACTAGATGTTACATTTCATACAATGCAACAAGATCAACATGCAACTACCCCATAGAGTGCTGTGGGCAAAGTCAACAAAGAAATATAGCAACTGTCATTTGTACATGATTTGTTTTGGATGAGATAGATGAAGGTAATCGACAATTCTCCCAGCGACAGTCTCTCATACTCTTGTAGTCATCTGTATTACAGTTACCAGTGTATACACCAGGATTCAATTTGTCAAATGTCAATCCGGTATTCCATCTGAACGAATACTTGGCTCTGGAGGAATCTCATTTCCTTTTGTGCAATGATCTGTAATTTTGACTGGATTGTTGAGTATTGCTCCACGCCATGACTTTCCCACTTCAGAATTACGATCACCACGATATGCATACACAACTTGTCCCTCGTGATAAGCAACTGTCAATTGAACATTACCAGGAACATTATCCTTGTTACCCACATTACACCAACCATCAGACAGATCAGTACATGGACGATCAACTGAACTGAAAGTATGCATGTCATCAGTTGGATTTCCAACTTGAAAATATGAGTGTTTCCACACAAGTGCACACCCACTAGAGATCACAGAATAATCACAATAAACCTACACAAATATTTCTTACTCAGCAAATAACAAAGTGTGATAACTACAAACATGGATACCTTTACAGGTGGGAGAGAGTGGACCTTCTGCACAAACTGAATAGAGTTGATCTTAATTACAGAACAAGTTAGGTATAGTTTCCATGCCCTAACAGAAACAATAATTTAATTTACATGTTAAAACTTGAATTCAACAAAGTAACTTACATCTCAACCCACTGCTCAGAATCACAAAACAGCAGAGATTTATTAGTATAATGGTAGAACAAATCACCAGATGTGCTCATGTTGCATGTACCAACTTCATCACCATATGAAACTCGAGAAACCTAATGAGTGCAACACAACTTGTGATACAGATAGTTAAATTTGTCTTCTTGTTTAATTTAAAACAAAATAAAATATTAAATTTAAATTTATCAATTGTATGGCATAGTTTGTATTATGTCTATTATCTTTATTAAAACATTATATTATCACTATCAGTGCTGGCCTTACTGCAATTCAATTCTGTTAAAATAAAATTATCTTATATTTCTATATTTGCTGCCCACAGTCCCAAACACCACTTGGCATTTGTCACGACAAAGTATAGTGATATAGTATCTATCAACTCACAACATGTTTACTGTACACATTCTCACTGCTATACATCTAATACACATTCACTAGCCTCAACACTACAAAACAGAATCACAATAAAGTGTAATCTATTTGGTAGTTTCTGTTATCATTGAAGGCTTTGCACATGCAAGTTACATATGACCTATAATTCTGGTAATTAGACATACATTAGACAACAGATTGTACTACACAGTTCATACACATTTGCTTTATACAAACAAAACATACCTTCAGTTCATTGTATAATTTTGTCACCAAACGTTCAAGTTTCTTTATTTCAGAAAGTGGAGTTAATCCAGGAATGCCTTGCAAACCTTGTAAACCTTTCTAAAACACAAACAAATACTAAAATAAGTATTTCTATTGGATATTACTTGCAAGTTTGCCATTTCAAGAAACAAGACTTTCTCTCAAGTAAAACTATCCATCCACCTTCACTAGTCCACAAATCTCCCTTTTCAGTTCCAAACAACAGCAATACAAACATTAATGAATAGAGAAGCACATTACAGTGCTAAACCCTCGGCCAGTGTATGTAATCACATATCTTGTCACGTGATAATGTTTTGTATACTGAGGTTTTAGCCCAACCCAGTCATCTCAGGTTCCAATGCATTCGTTTAGCTAAACAAAGGTGCAAAGAGTCTCCAGACTTGCATACTTACAGATCAGTCACTTCGTCCCACAAACAGACGCACTGTCATGGACAAAGCACGTTCCCCTTTGCAAATTCCCATAGAGCACCAAATTTCTGTTGAAAACGACACTATAGTGATTTTTGCAGCAAAACCGCGGCCGCTCAGACACACACACACCAAAAATTCAAGCTGTCAGACTGCAGAACCACTATGAAGAAAGTCTGTGGAACAAGCAAAATGTTACAAGTCAGGTACAGCTATACGTAACGCATAGCACCTGAATCCAGTACATTCGCTCTCTAGTTGCCTGGTTGTTGGTGGGAAAACATGCATGTACAAATGTAGACTATAGACGTTGTTTCTATGTGCTAAACTCTTATGTAAAGTAAAGGACTAAACACCATGTACGAGATGGTTGCCTGATTGCCGAATTCTTGGTACCATCTGCCAAACAAAGAGAGGTGGAGGCTTATGATGACACCACTTCTCGTCTATTGGTCGGAATAGCTTCATTTGCAACTGTGCTAATCGAGTGTAAATACGGTCGTACGTCAGACGACTTCTATACCATTAGCACGGATATCCGGGCTTCTGGTAATAAACAGTAAACTAAACTTACCTCTCCTTTGTATCCAGGAAATCCTCTAACTCCTTGTAAACCTGTTGGACCCACTGGACCTTGAATACCTTCATCTCCTCTCTGCGAATAAATTTATTACTTTATCAATAAACAAATAACAATGTTATGAACATCATGTCTTCTTACACGACCAACTTCTCCTTTTACTCCATTTTCACCTTAGTCATACGTCACCTCGTTCTCCTTTCAATCCAACAGAACCTCGCAATCCAATGTTACCTTTTTCTCCTTTCGGTCCAGCCTTGCCTCTCAATCCAGGTACACCCTAACACAAAACATTTAAAGTGAGTTTGTCTAAATGCAGTATAACCAGAAATTATTGAATTGCCATCTCACCTTCTCACCAGACAGACCAACTGACCCCTTCTGACCTGCTGGGCCAACACGACCAGGAAGACCTTGTGGGCCAACCGGACCCTACAACACATTATACCTTTCAACATCACAAACATCCCTTCTACAGTCAAATAACAGAATGTGTACTTTACAACTTCCATTTAACAATCTACACTCACTGGATCTCCCGTCTTTCCAAATGCTCCTGGTAAACCTTGTAAGCCTGACAAGCCTTGTGCTCCTGGTACCCCAGGCATGCCTCTCTGACCCACAGGACCAGGAAGACCTCGAGGACCACTAAGAACAGCTGGATCACAAGAGACTGCTGATGATTTCTAAATTTGCAACAACAAAAACAAACTAGAAATTGTTCACTACGTGACATGACTATATAGTCTTCTGGTCAACAAAACACATGCTAGGACGCTCTGTTCATACTTCAGAACAACTGATCATTTGAAGCCATAAAAACAACTGGATAATTGTCAAAACAAAATGTACTGCCATCTTGTGGAAGGAAAGCAAACAACTAGAATGCACAGCAGCCTATAGCTACTTTACTATATAGTCACACTAAACACGGTACACACAACCTACAGTACAATCCCGTTTTTAACAGTATGACCATAAAACCTTGAGAATACCACAAATATGATAAACTAATCAAATGTAATCAATTGTAGTGAGGTCACATTAGCCAAGTAATTAACACACATATTATGTTACAATCATATGTTGCTACATTATTACGCGACCTGTGGTGTATGTACTAAAATGGTCATGTTATAGATATGGTAATCTGTACTTCCACATTACCGTCTCCTTGTCTGTAAACATGATGTAATGTGTTGTCTCCTTGTCTGTAAACATGACCTAATGTGCACGTGATTGCAGCATATAAGCCAATGTAACAAAACGAACTAAGAACAAGTAGATTGTTTGTTCTCTCCAATAGATTATGAAACATCCAATGTAGTCAGCTCCTCCCTTTCCTCCTCCATAAATAGCAAAGAAGGTGTTGTGCTAATCAAGACTAATTTAAATAAGGTTTACATAAAACTTTGTTTGACAACTATACAGCACTTGCTTTCTAATTTTGATTGAATTGCAAACACATTTGAGCAAATGTTGAGCACATAAATCCAACCAAATGCAGTTGATGTCGCCTGAGGCCCAATTAAGGTGCACGTGATATGTAAACACTAACACTACCCACTCTCTGCTACCTTAGCTCAGTTGTAAAGTCGTATAGAATGCCACTACATGTAAACCTTATATTGGGTATAAAAACAAACAAACATAATTAAATATTAAACATTTTAATTTGAATAAATAATTTATGCCCACCAAATAAAGGATATTTCTTTACATGCTTTGTATCACCATTGCTCAGTACGTTTACACATAAAATGTTTGATAATTATTTCAGTACATATGTACAGCAAAGTTACCCTTTAATACAATGTAAATAGTGCTAATATTTAACTGTTTACTACATTCACATTCTAATTATTCTGGCTGTTTCATTTCTACCAAATCAAGCAGATTACTATGTCTTCATGTGCATCCAGAGTAAAATTGGTTGTACAGCCACGTAGCCAGCATGTCATTTTTGGGATCAAAATACAGACAATGTCTATGTTAGAATATTTCTGTTGCTGACACGCATATGCATCACCATACACACACGCGTGCACGTGCATACACATGCACACACACACACACATGAACATGCATATGCACATGCAGTGATGTGCGAGCGAGCGTACACACACACACACACACACACACACACACACACACACACACACACACACACACACACTCACACATTTCTCATTTCTAACTTCAACTTAAAAACACAATCCTTAAACTAATTTAATTTAATTTAATTTAAATAATTAAGTTGAGAAAAATGTTCTTGATTCCATCAAATTGAAATAGTATAGATAAATAACTCTATCTTCTCTACTTCAGCGTAAGCATTAGCTTGCACAAACGACGAACACAACCAGCAGGCATTTTTTCACCAATTGCCTCTTTCATTTTGACGCCGGACAACACATACTGCTCGACATACGCATCATGTGACATTAGAAGGTCCTGAATTCAAAGTTTGGACTGATTGCCGCTATCTTCTCTGTCAAAATTTGACATCAGGCTAGTTGTTGGCTCATGTTTGTCTAAGGGTATGCGCATGCGCATGCTCACGTTTCTGTGTAACCGATCTGCAGCATGTCTTACTAATTTTAGGAAACTAGAACACAGGATTGAATGGATTGGAAGAGCAAATCGGAAGAAGCTTAAGCTAATTATCTTGTGTACAAATTGCTTACAAAAGAAGGAAGCAGTTGCCAGTTGGTCAAAGTTCGGTTGCAATCACTTATTTGTCCTCACAACATACTTTATTCAAACTCTATTCTACTTGCTCAAATAAAATGGCTATCAAATAGTCTATTACTATTACGATGTAAGCTACAATGCAATACAAACCAAATTGTTTTTGCAATTTTCACGTAGCAAACTTTTATGGTTGGAAATCAGAAACACAACAAAAGCCAATGATGCTGTGAAGTCCTGACAAGAAAGACCAAGGTTTACAACACTAGATGTTACATTTCATACAATGCAAACAAGATCAACATGCAACTACCCCATAAAGTGCTGTGTGCAAAGTCAACAAAGAAATATAGCAACTGCCATTTGCACATGATTTGTTTTGGATGAGATAGATGAAGGTAATCGACAATTCTCCCAACGACAGTCATACATAGTTTTGTATGTATCTGTATCACAGTTTTGGTCGTATACACCAGGCTTCCATTCGTCAAATGTCAATCCTGGTATTCCAGATGTAATAATATTTGGCTCTGGAGGAATCCCATTTCCAGTTCTGCAATGATCTGTAATTTTGACTGGATTGTTGAGTATTGCTCCACGCCATGACTTTCCCAGTTCAGAAGTACGATCACCACGATATGCATACACAACTTCTCCTTCGTGATAAGCAACTGTCAATTGAACATTACCAGCAACATTATCCTTGTTACCCACATTACACCAACCATCAGACAGATCAGTACATGGACGATCGACTGAACTGAAAGTACGCATGTCATCAGTTGGATTTCTAACTTGAAAATATGAGTGTTTCCACACAAGTGCACACCCACTAGAGATCACAGAATAATCACAATAAACCTTTCATTTTTTTCAGTTTTGTTTTAACTCGATTCCAATGGGATTCGATATGTTGAGTGTGTACTCCAGTGCCAGGGTCCACAAAATTTACAGAATGATTAACTGTCCTGTGAGCTGCCACCAGGGGAGTGTGTTAATACGATTGTAGGCTCTCCATTCGTCAGAATGTACTGTTTTGCCAGGCAGTACATGCTGTATGATTGGTAAAAGTGTCACAGCATCTCTTCTTGGAACTATTTCCATGTAACCCAGTGCTGGCCGCTGTGTTACATCAATAATTCCAAAAACTCACACTGGGTCACGTTGTGCTCTTCCTCTGTGGTCACAGTGGTGCTGTATAATGTCACAGGATAACTCTAACAGTCTACACTGTAATGTTCAATGCAATTACCTTCGGTTTGTGGGAAAAACAGATTCGTCTATTTCAACAACGTTGGACTGAACTGGACCAATGCCACCAAGTCTACTAACATTTTGTTGCAGCTTCCACGAGCACAAATCTCTTAGGTACTGGTACATCTGGATGCCAGTGACTAGAGATACTTTACAAACATCCTTCATTTGAGACACAGATGTCTCAAAACACCAGTGGTACATTACAAGTAACCAAGTTGTCAAAGGAACATTTGATTGTCGAAACAATGAATCACGTCAAACTGAACTGAACTATAATATATATATATATATATATATATAATGCAGAATTTCTGTTTATAGTTTTATCGTTTTTAGGGTACCACATCTTACAAACTTAAAAATTACCGTTGCATTCTGCAGTGTTCTTCAGGACATCTCCAAATATAACCGTCCTTGCATCTCTGAAATGATTTTATTGCCATGGCCACACCATGACAGTTAATTGTTGCATTGTTCTTGCCTTGACATAAGTCCTAGACGCTGCATGAAATCGATGACATCACGGTGTGGATCGGGACCAAAGCAGACTTTATGCACTCTTACCTAAATATCAGCAGCCGCCATAATTTTCGCGCCAACAAGGCAGCTAACTAGCGTACGCAAGAACGGAAGTACTCTCTGCAAAATGAGCCGTAGCCACTCCTGTTCTGTTGGTTTAGGTAAGCAACATGCTTTTATTGTGCCACCAGCAACGTCAATGGTGGGACAAACCCTAAATCGTGACAGAAAATGAGTATACGGGTATTCTATATTAATAGAATCCACACGTGGTTGAGCACGCTTTGCACCGCGCGTTTTAGAGGGGTAGTGCGCATGATCCGACCTACCAGACTCGTCATTCCCCGGATTGTCAATCCTTGGCAGTCTAACCACTCTCCTCTACTACAGCGTAAGCAGTAGCTTGCACAAACGACAAACTCAATCAGCAAGCATTTTCCAGTGGCAACCATCTAGAGACCAAAGACCCGGATAAACCTACAGATTCCTTTGCCAGACAACACACGCATACTCGGCATCTGGTCCACATACGTGTCACGTAACATTAGAAAATCCGGCAAGTACTGATGTTTCGCACTGACTGCCTCTATCTTCTCTGTCACAAGTAACTCGTCTCGTGTCTCGTAGGCATGTTTGTCTCGGCGCATGCGCATGCTCTGTGTATACGCAGGAGGGTTGGCCGGATACAGCAGTATCTAGGTCTTGCCCAAATAAAATAGCTGTCTACTACCATTTACGATGTAAGCTACAACGCAATACAAAAACAATTTGTTATTGCAATTTTGCATGCAATAAACTTTTATGGTTGGAAATCAGAAACACAACAAAAGCAAATGATGCTGTGAAGTCCTGACAAGAAAGCCCAAGGTTCACAATATTAAATGCTACATTTCATACAATGCAACAAGATCAACATGCAACTACCCCATGCAGTGCTGTGGGCAAAGTCAACAAAGAAATATAGCAACTGTCATTTGTACATGATTTGTTTTGGATGAGATAGATGAAGGTAAGTAACAATTCTCCCAGCGACAGTCTCTCATATTCTTGTAATTATCTGTATCACAGTTACCAGTGTACACACCTGGCCTCAGTTTGTCAAATGTCAATCCCGGTATTCCAGATGAATCAATACTTGGCTCTGGAGGAATCCCATTTCCTTGATTGCAATGATCTGTAATTTTGACTGGATTGTTGAGTATTGCTCCACGCCATGACTTTCCCACTTCAGAATTACGATCACCACGATATGCATACACAACTTGTCCTTCGTGATAAGCAACTGTCAATTGAACATTACCAGCAACATTATCCTTCTTACCCACATTACACCAACCATCAGACAGATCAGTACATGGACGATCGACTGAACTGAAAGTACGCATGTCATCAGTTGGATTTCCAACTTGAAAATATGAGTGTTTCCACACAAGAGCACACCCACTAGAGATCACAGAATAATCACAATAAACCTACACAAATATTTCTTAGTCAGCAAATAACAAAGTGTGATAACTACCAACATGGATACCTTTACAGGTGAGAGAGACTTGACTCTCTGCACAAACTGAATAGAGTTGATCTTATGTTCAACAGCAGAACAAGATTCGTATGATTTCCACCATCTAATAGAAACAATAATTTACGTGTTAAACCTTGAATTCAATAAAAGCAACTTACATCTCAACCCACTGCTCAGAATCACAAAACAGCAAAGATTTATTAGTACTGTGGTAGAACAAATAACCTAATGTGCTCATGTTGCATGTATCAGCTTCATCACCAACTGGAACCCTGGGAACCTAATGAGTACAACACAACTTGTGATACAGATAGTTAAATTTGTCTTTTTGTTTAAATTAAAACAAAATAAAACATTAAATTTAAATTTATCAATTGTATGGCATAGTTTGTATTATGTCTATTATCTTTATTAAAACATTATATTATCACTATCAGTGCTGGCCTTACTGCAATTCAATTCTGTTAAAATAAAATTATCTTATATTTCTATATTTGCTGCCCACAGTCCCAAACACCACTTGGCATTTGTCACGACAAAGTATAGTGATATAGTATCTATCAACTCACAACATGTTTACTGTACACATTCTCACTGCTATACGTCTAATAGACATTCACTAGCATTCACGCTAGAAAACATAATCACATGCAAGTTACATATGACCTACAATTCTGGTAATTAGACATACATTAGACAACAGATTGTACTAGACAGTTCATACACATTTGCTTTATACAAACAAAACATACCTTCAGTTCATTGTATAATTTTGTCACCAAACTTTCAAGTTTCTTTATTTCAGAAAGTGGAGTTAATCCAGGAATGCCTTGCAAACCTTGTGAACCTTTCTAAAACACAAACAAATATGGTAATAAGTATTTCTATTGGATGTTACTTGCAACTTTGCCATTTCAAGAAACAAGACTTTCTCTCAAGTAAAACTATCCATCCACATTCACTCGCCCACAAATCCCCCCCTGCTTTCAGTTCCAAACAACAGCAATACAAACATTAATGAGTAGAGAAGCACATTACAGTGCTAAACCCTCCACCAGTGTATGTAATCACATATCCTGTCACGTGAGAATGTTTTGCATACTGAGGTTTTAGTTCAACTCACTCGTCTCAGCTAAGGTTTCCAATGCATTCGTTTAGCTAAACAAAGGTGCAAAGAGTCTCCAGACTTGAGTACTTACAAGTCAGTCGCGTCATCCGACAAACAGACACGCTGTCATGGACAATGCATGTTCCCCTTTGCAAATTCCCACGGAGTGCCAAATTTCTGTTGAAGACGACACTATAGTGATTTTTGCAGCAAAACCGCGGCTGCTCAGTAACACACACAAAAAATTCAGGCTGTCAGACTGCAGAATCACTATGAAGAAACACTGTGGAACAAGCAAATGTTACAAGTTGGGTACAGCTACACGTACCGCATGGCGCCTGAATCCAGTACATTCGCTTTCTAGACGCCTGGTTGTTGGTAGGAAAAACATGCACGTGCAAATGTAGACTATAGACGTTGTTTCTATGTGTGTCTTATGTAAAGTAAAGGACTAAACACCATGTACAGGATGGACGGCGGATGGCCGATTCTTGTTACCATCTACCAAACAAAAAGAGGTGGAGGCTTATGATGACACCACTTCTCGTCTATTGGTTGGAATAGTTTCATTTGCATCTACGCTGATTGAGTATAAATACGGTCGCACGTCAGACGACTTAAATACCCTTAACCCCAGATATCCGGGCCTCTGGTAATAAACAGTAAACTAAACTTACCTCTCCTTTGTATCCAGGAAATCCTCTAACTCCTTGTAAACCTCTTGGACCCACTGGACCTTGAATACCTTGATCTCCTCTCTGCAAATAAAATTTATTACTCAATATCAATCAACAAATATTATCAACATCGTGTCTCACACGACCAACTTCTCCTTTTACTCCATTTTCACCTTTTTGTCCTACGTCACCTCGTTCTCCTTTCAATCCAACAGAACCTCGCAATCCAATGTTGCCTTTTTCTCCTTTTGGTCCAGCCTTGCCTCTCACTCCAGGTACACCCTAACACAAAACATTTGAATTGAGTTTGTCTAAATGCAGTATAACTAAACAATTAAGTAAATTATCATCTCACCTTCTCACCTTGCAATCCAATTGACCCCTTCTGACCTGCTGGGCCAACACGACCAGGAAGACCTTGTACACCGACAGGACCCTACAATACATTTTACATTAGATCAAATCTGTCAACACCACAAACAACCATCTGGTCCTCTACATAAAAACAACAGAGTCTACTTTACAGACTTTATTTAATTCATATAAACTCACTGGATCTCCCGTCTTTCCAAATGCTCCTGGTAAACCTTGTAAGCCTGACAAGCCTTGTGTTCCTGGTACCCCAGGCATGCCTCTCTGACCCACAGGACCAGGAAGACCTCGAGGACCAGTAAGAACAGCTGGATCACAAGAGACTGCTGATGATTTCTAAAATATACAACAAAAACACTTAGCAGCAATTACTCTTGTGTTTGACTGCACTTGTCAATCAAACTATTTGCTAGAGAAGTTTGGATGCTACCTCAACACAAAAGATCACTTGAAGCCATGAAAATAACAGCACAATTTCCACAACAAAATGTGCTGCCATCTCGTAGAGAACAAAGAGCTGAAATGCACAGTAACCTGTTGTTACTTCAATACAATAGACTGACACCCACACCCAGTGAGAACGAGATTACACAGAAAAGTTCAGGAAGTTCACAGTCTCGATTAGTAATTGACAAATCACAATGCAAGATGAGCATCAACTGAATTACCACAACAGCTTCCATCCACGTGAAACACACATGTACCTTCACATGCTCCACACATGACATCATTGCTAGTATGTAATACAATAGTATGCATTACACACCCAACAATCAAACTCGCGTCTACCAAAGTTACCCATTAAAACATATAGCTAATATCTGATTGTTTACATAATTATTAGACTCACCACACCAACATTCCAGTATTTAGCATTTGCTCAAAGTTCAAATATTAAATCAAAATTAAATATCAAAGTCACACTTCAAAAATGTCATTGTTGATATCAACAGAAAGGTGTGCACCAACTGATGATCAACCTCTAGCCTTTGTTGCTCCAACAACAAAACGTTTATGAAGATAATTAATTGATATAAATATATAAACGTCCAAACCACCACAAGTAAGACAATCACTGGTTGTTCAGTTTTAATAGCCTACACCATTAATATTTGAAATGTAGCTAAAAATAATCACAAAGAGAAATACATTTCAGCTTTCAGTCATTGTAGGCTAAGTGATCACATTGATGTTTGTCAGTTTGTGATGGCATGAAGAGTGTAGGTTACGTTCTCTACATTTAACATTAGCCCAACTAAATCCTTACTGTACATGCAGTTTTAATACTTGCTGGTGTCAAATATTATGCAATAGTCTTCTGTAGAACTTCAACTATCTCTAAAACCTCAATGTCCAAGTGCACATTCTTAGGCATGTGCATGCGTGCACTTACACACACACACACACACACACACACACACACACACACACACACACACACACACACACACACACACACACACACACACACACACACACACACACACACACACACACACACACACACATGCACACACACACACACACACACACACACACACACACACACACACACAATGGACAAGGACAAATGTCAAGCCTTCCACGTCATTCGTGAATGACATCAACCTTAAGATTAGTTGCGAAGATAGCTCCCCCTGCCTCTAGAGACAGGGCCTCCATGCGCTACGTGGAGGCTTAGGGCCAGCGCTACAATCCACCTGGAGCTTGGCCAGAGTCATCCAGGGGCACTGACTATGGCGCAGCTTTGGAACTGGACACCAAGGCCCACATGCACCCGTCTGCTGCATGATGTTAGGGCCAAGCCAGCGATCATGTCCACCCCAGTCAATAACCAGGTACTCATCTATACTCCTGAGTCGAAAGAAGCAATTGTGTGTAAGTTTCTTGCTTAAGGAAATTATGCCATAGCTCGCCAATCACTGTGACTTGAACCTGCAACCCTGCAAGGTCCCGGATGTTTTCATTCTCCAAATGCACTCTCTAACCAACTGAGCTATTGCACCACACACACACACACACACACACACACACACACACACACACACACACACACACACACACACACACACACACACACACACACACACATACACACACACACACACACACACACACGCACAAACACGCACACACACACAAACACGCACACACTTGTCATTTCTAACTTCATAATCATAAAACAAATAATTATTTATCTACATCTAAATTTCCATTTTGACCAAATCAAGAACACATTTCTCAACTTAATTAATTAATTATTCAATACAATTCTATCTTGTACTGTAGACCTAGTCTCACTCCGCCTCGTCATTCCCCAGATTGTCAATCCTCAGAAAGTCTATTAAACCACTCTGCTCTACTTCAGCGTAAGCAGTAGCTTGCACGAACTCAACCAGCAAGTATTTGCCATCAGACAACACACGCATCTGCATCTGGTCGACATACGTGTCACGTGACATTAGAAAGTCCAGAAGTTTGGCGCTGACTGCCGCTATGTCTCATACGCGTCGTGCCTCATGTTTGACTAAGCGCATGCGCATATTCTGGCGCGGGTACCTCACTAGCTACACTGTATTGAAATAGAACCTAAATGACTGGAAGAAGCTGATTATCTTGTGTACAAACTGCTAGGGAAGGTGCAGTTGCAGTTGGTCAAAGTTCGGTTGCAACTTGCATTCACTTACGAAACTTACACGCCTAACAGAGTTTCATTTGTCCTCCCTACATACTTTATTCAATTATTCTTACTTGGATAAATAAAATAGATATCAAATATTCTATTGCCATTAATGACCATATAAGCTACAACGCAATACAAAAACAATGTTTTTGCAATTTTCACGTAAACTTTTATGGTTGGAAATCAGAAACACAACAAAAGCCAACAATGCTGAGAAGTACTGACAAGAAAGCCCAAGTTTCACGGTACTAGATGTTACATTTCATACAATGCAAACAAGATCAACATGCACAGTACTGTGTGCAAAGTCAACAAAGAAATACGGCAACTGTCATTTGCACATGCTCTTTCTTAGATGAGATAGATGAAGGTAAGTAACAATTCTCCCAGCGACAGTCTCTCTTACTCTTGTATTGGTCTGTTTCACAGTTTTGGTTGTATACGCCAGGCTTCCATTTATCAAATGTCAATCCCGGTATTCCACCTGCAACAATATTTGGCTCTGGAGGAATCCCATTTCCTTGATCGCAATGATCTGTAATTTTGACTGGATTGTTGAGTATTGCTCCACGCCATGACTTTCCCACTTCAGAATTACGATCACCACGATATGCATACACAACTTCTCCTTCGTGATAAGCAACTGTCAATTGAACATTACCAGGAACAATATCCTTGTTACCCACATTACACCAACCATCAGACAGATCAGTACATGGACGATCCACTGAACTGAAAGTACGCATGTCATCAGTTGGATTTCCAACTTGAAAATATGAGTGTTTCCACACAAGTGCACACCCACTAGAGATCACAGAATAATCACAATAAACCTACACAAATATTTCTTACTCAGTAAATAACAAAGTTTGATAACTACCAACATGGATACCTTTACAGGTGACAGAGAGTTGACTTTCTGCACAAACTGAAGAGAGTTGATCTTATGTTCACCTGCAGAACAAGATTTATATGATTTCGATTTTGATGATCTAACGAAAACAATAATTTAATTTACATGTTCAAACTTGAATTCAATAAAAGTAACTTACATCTCAACCCACTGCTCAGAATCACAAAACAGCAGAGATTTCTTAGTATTGTGGTAGAACAAATAACCTGATGTGCTCATGTTGCATGTACCAGCTTCATCACCAACTGGAACCCTGGGAACCTAATGAGTGCAACATAAATTTGTAGTGCACTTAGAGCATCGATTGTATAAATCAAATTGTATGGCATAGTTTGTATATTATCTATTAATTCAGATATACTGTATTGTAGTTATCACTGCTAGACTTATCTCTATTATAGGCAAGTCCAATGTGGCTTGTTTGTTTCAAGTAATAATATTAATTGTTTGCTACTTGCTGCTATTAATGTCATATCACTTTGTCTACAACCAGAGACGAAAATTTGTGTAGCATTTTAAAGTTACTAATGCTGTAGAGGAATTATGTACACACATGCAGTTGTGTATTGCAGTGAAATTTGACAGGTGTTAATTAAACAGCACCTACCAAGTTGCAGTAAAGCAAACAAAAGACATTCATGAGTTACAACTAAACTATTTTTAGCAGCCATTTCTTAATCATGAAGTCGCAACTTTGAATCTAAATTGCAGTTAGCTTTAACTAATTACTAGATAAGAAATAACAATTAATATATTATCATCATTGCCAGTAAATCCTACATTTCTATGTTTGCTGCTCACATTGCCAAACACCACTTGACATTTATCAACAGAAAGAAACCCACAACAAATTTACATGCCAATGCTATACATTCGATATCTACAACTATGTCTTGCTCACTTCCATTTCCCAAATTATTTAGACAACACATTGTATTAATTATAAAACCACACATGGTTCCACAAATGTGGTCACATTACACAGGTGGTCCTAATAAAAAGTTTGGCTGCCCGGATGTTGCACCAACATTCACCCTTTGAGCACATGAAGCCTCCATTTATTAGCTATAACGTCATCAGTAGTCCTGCGTTTTCCATTTGATCCAATGAAGCGCCACTACCAACATGTCCATGACTTCGGCTTTTGTTTGATGATGTTCTGAATCTGGGTTTTACCAACCTCGAAGTCCATTATGATCTGCCTAGCAGATCTCCCCTTTTCTGAGAGCTAGATAGCTTGATAACTTGAACTCGTTCGCTGAGCTTCAGTTCTCTTCGTCTAGATCTGTTCGTTGTCACGTGCAAAGCTGGCTTCAAGCTTCTAAACACTAGATATCCCATATAATGCCTGACCTACGTCAAGCGCGGTTGTGCAAAAGGTTGCATCCGGTCGACTTACGGAGGTTGAGACCTTGGCTTGGTCACTATGACAGTGGTTGCTGGTCGCGTTAGCTAGTTGGTCGCACTAGCAAGGTTATTTTGTATTACAAATGGTCTGTGCACACAATAATAGTCGCTTAGCAAAGTGGTCGTACTACTAAAGTGACCGCAAGTATAGGTTTACTGTACCTTCAGTTCATTGTACAATCTTGTTACCAAACTTTCAAGTTTCTTTATTTCAGAAAGTGGAGTTAATCCAGGAATGCCTTGCAAACCTTGTGAGCCTTTCTAAAAAAACACCAATGTCTCTTTGGTGTCATTATGCAACTTTGCTATTTACAAAGACAGAACACACTCTCAAGCAAAACTGTCCATGACAATCACTCATGCGTAAATCTCCTCTCCTTTACAGTTCCAAACAACAGCAACACAAACATTTAATAAGCAGTATCTAATGCTACGTTTACACAGACAAGACAAATGGGGACCAGCCAGCCTGTTCGGGTATTCCAGCAGGGTGTGAATTGTTGAACGAGTCAGCACACGTTTACACTGCTGGTTTAGAAGCAAGCCAAGTAGGTGATTTATTATCACGTGATTGTCATGTGTCCCTAAAGGTAATAAACATGGATGCCAGAGCAATTGTTTTGCGTGTGCTCTTGTTTGAAAGACGGCATAATAGAGTGTGGCAGATAAAGTGGCGTGCAAGACAGCCATTCTTTAGCACTGCTGTCAGTCTAAACGAGCAGCACTACTGCTCATGATAATGACTGCTCAGTTTGGACAGTTTTGTCTCCCCAAAACAAAATGAGATAGAGATTCGTCGTCAGACAACGCCATATCTGAAAGTACATCAGCTGTACATGCGATATACCACCATGCCATCTAGCCTACTCACGTTTACACTACTTGATGGAATTGAATGAGCTGAGCCAGCCCACTCCGCCCACTCCCAACTTGGACCGGTCACATTTAAATTGGCATGTTGGAACAGGCAGCACCAAGCTGAAAAGATCCAGCCCGGTCAAAAATGCAGTGTAAACTGGATATAAATTTACCTCTCCTTTGTATCCAGGAAATCCTCTAACTCCTTGTAAACCTCTTGGACCCAATGGACCTTGAATACCTTGATCTCCTCTCTGCAAATAAAATTTATTACTCAATATCAATAAACAAATTTAATCAACATCATGTCTTCTTACACGACCAACTTCTCCTTTTACTCCATTTTCACCTTTGTGTCCTACGTCACCTCGTTCTCCTTTCAATCCAACAAAACCTCGCAATCCAATGTTGCCTTTTTCTCCTTTCGGTCCAGCCTTGCCTCTCACTCCAGGTACACCCTAACACAAAACACTTAAATTGAGTTCGTCTAAATGCAGTATAACCAAAAATTATTGAATTATCATCTCACCTTCTCACCTTGCAATCCAATTGACCCCTTCTGACCTGCTGGGCCAACACGACCAGGAAGACCTTGTACACCGACAGGACCCTACAATACATTTTACATTAGATCAAATCTGTCAACACCACAAACAACCATCTGCTGCTCTACATTGAAACAACAGAGTCTACTTTACAGACTTTATTTAATTCATATAAACTCACTGGATCTCCCGTCTTTCCAAATGCTCCCGGTAAACCTTGGAAGCCTGACAAGCCTTGTGTTCCTGGTACCCCAGGCATGCCTCTCTGACCCACAGGACCAGGAAGACCTCGAGGACCAGTAACAACAGCTGGATCACAAGAGAATGCTGATGATTTCTAAAATATACAACAAAAACATTTAGCAGCAATTACTCTTGTGTTTGACTGCACTTGTCAATCAAATTATTTGCTAGAGAAGTTTGGATGCTACCTCAACACAAAAGATCACTTGAAGCCATGAAAATAACAGCACAATTTCCACAACAAAATGTGCTGCCATCTCGTAGAGAACAAAGAGCTGTAATGCGCAGTAACCTGTTGTTACTTCAATACAATAGACTGACACCCACATCCAGTGAGAACGAGATTACACAGAAAAGTCGAGGAAGTTCACAGTCTCAATTAGTAATCGACAAATCACAATGCAAGATGAGCATCAACTGAATTACCACAACAGCTTCCATCCACGTGAAACACACATGTACCTTCACATGCTCCACACATGACATCATTGCTAGTACGTAATACAATAGTATGCATTACACACCCAACAATCAAACTCGTGTCTACCAAAGTTACCCATTAAAACATATAGCTAATATCTGATTGTTTACATAATTATTAGACTCACCACACCAACATTCCAGTATTTAGCATTTGCTCAAAGTTCAAATATTAAATCAAAATTAAATATCAAAGTCACACTTCAAAAATGTCATTGTTGATATCAACAGAAAGGTGTGCACCAACTGATGATCAACCTCTAGCCTTTGTTGCTCCAACAACAAAACGTTTATGAAGATAATTAATTGATATAAATATATAAACGTCCAAACCACCACAAGTAAGACAATCACTGGTTGTTCAGTTTTAATAGCCTACACCATTAATATTTGAAATGTAGCTAAAAATAATCACAAAAGAAATACATTTCAGCTTTCAGTCATTGTAGGCTCAGTGATCACATTGATGTTTGTCAGTTTGTGATGGCATGAAGAGTGTAGGTTACGTTCTCTAGATTTAGCATTAGCCCAACTAAATCCTTATTGTCCATGCAGTTTTAATAGTCTTAATGACTTGCTGGTGTCAAATATTATGCAATAGTCTTCTGTAGAACTTCAGCTATCTCTAAACCCTTAATGTCCAAGTGCACATTCTTAGGCACGTGCATGTGCATGGTTGCACTTACACACAAACACAAACACACACACACACACACACACACACACACACACACACACACACACACACACTACCACCACCACCACCACCACCACCACACCTTCCTTTCTTTCTTCTATGCTACTCAGTTACAAGGTAACAACTCCTGAACAATGTGTTACATAAATAGATAAAAAAAGAAACTGTTAGGTTGTCTGATCTTGATGTTGATGAGCTCGCACAAGAGAAGCAAGTCCAGCTTTAGATCAACATGTACTCATGACTGGTACACAAAAAGCACATCAGAGATTGTGGCATAACTTTTGGAACATTGCTGTGAGTTCAAAATGCAAACATCGACAACCGGTTGAGACATCGTTACAGGAGAATTGGACAAGATGAGATTATATAGTGAATACACGGCTGTCCAGTCCTTATGCTCACTCTAGCAAAAGACGAGTATGCCCACTGATGGACCATTCGAAACGAGACGACCAGTAGACGTCCAGATTCACAGGTTATAGGGTAGTCTTTCCGGTGTGTTTCCAAAAAGATATTTCGAATGGTATAGGACCTACTCTAACAGCCAGATGCAGAACTGTGTTGATAAACTGATGATTGAGCTACGAGAAGTAACTCCTGTGTAGATTGATCACAACTCACAAATCACTGTAGCCGCTGTCGTTCTTCAAAATAAGCTGGCAACCACAGAGCTCATGTGCATAATAAAAGCTGTGGCCACCATCTACATCTGGGGCACACACACACACACACACACACACACACACACACACACACACAACACACACACACAACACACACACACACACACACAGTCACACACACACACACACACACACACACACACACACACACACACACACACACACACACAACACACACACAGTCACACACACACACACACACACACACACACACACACACACACACACACACAACACACACACAGTCACACACACACACACACACAACACACACACAGTCACACACACACACACACAACACACACAGTCACACACACACACACACACACACACACACACACACACACACACACACACACACACACACACACACACACACGCACACACACATTTTTAACTTCATCTTAAACATATAATCATAAAACAAATAACTAAATTACTAATTTTTATGAGAAATCTGTTCTTAATTAATTAATTAATTATTTGATCAAATTGAAACTTAGTGTAGATAGACTACGCTCGGCAATAATTATCTTGCAGACCTACCACTCTGTTCTACTTCAAGGTTAAGCAGTAGCTTGCACAAACGACGAACACGATCAATAAGCATTTCTAGCTAGCTGGCAACCATCTAAAGACCCGGATAAACAATTCGTAGACTCAACACATACTGGTCAACATACGTGTCACGTAACATTAGAAAGTCCGGAAGTTTGGCACTGACTGCTGCTATCTTCTTCTCTGTCGAATACGTGTCTCATGTTTTGGTAAGCGTATGCATATGCGCATGCGCACGCTCTGTGTAACTACACACAATATGGATATCTCATTTAGAATGTATTGAAATAGAACATTGGATTGAATGGATTGAAAGAGCAAAATCGGAAGAAGCTGATTATCTTTTACAAACTGCTAGGAAAGGAAGCAGTTGCCAGTTGGTCAAAAGTAGTTGCAATCACTTGTCTAACTATAGCTATGAAAGTAAATTTGTCCTCATTACATAGACTTTATTCAAACTTTATTATACTTGCCCAAACAAAGTAAAAGCTATCAAATATATTCCACTATTACCATTATGATGTACGTCTAATAAGCTACAGGAAATCTAATCTCCTAGGGTTGGAAATTAAATCAGCCAATGATGCTGTGAAGTCCTGACAAGAAAGCCCAAGGTTTACAATACTAGATGTTACATTTCATACAATGCAAACATGCAAGATCAACATGCAACTACCCCATGCAGTGCTGTGTGTAAAGTCAACAAAGAAATATAGCAACTGTCATTTGTACAAAATGTGTTTTGGATGAGATAGATGAAGGTAAATGACAATTCTCCCAGCGACAGTCTGAGTCAGACACAGTCTTGTAATAATCTGCATCGCAGTTAACCTTGAATACGCCAGGCCTCCGTTTGTCACATGTCAATCCTGGTATTCAATACTTGGCTCTGGAGGAATCCCATTTCCTTTTGTGCAATGATCTGTAATGTTGACTGGATTGTTGAGTATTGCTCCACGCCATGACTTTCCCAGTTCAGAATTACGATCACCACCATATGCATACACAACTTCTCCTTCGTGATAAGCAACTGTGAACATTACCAGGAACATTATCCTTGTTACCCACGTACATTACACCAACCATCAGACAGATCAAATTAATTAATTAAGAAATCTGTTCTTGATTTGATCAAATTAAAAATAGTAGGTCTAAAGATAAACAATTTTTACGATGAACTCTAGATTTCCCCAACCTGGTTATGCACGTGACGCTGGATAACACATACTGGTCGACATACGCATCATGTGACATTAGAAGGTCCTCAATTCAAAGTTTGGACTGATTGCCGCTATCTTCTCTGTCAACATTTGACATCAGGCTAGTTGTTGGCTCATGTTTGTCTAAGGGTATGCGCATGCGCTTGCTCTGTGTAACTGATCTGCAGCATGTCTTACTAATTTTAGGAAACTAGAACACAGGATCGAATGGATTGGAAGAGCAAATCGGAAGAAGCTTAAGCTAATTATCTTGTGTACAAATTGCTTATAAAAGAAGGAAGCAGTTGCCAGTTGGTCAAAGTTCGGTTGCAATCACTTATTTGTCCTCACTACATACTTTATTCAAACTCTATTCTACTTGCTCAAATAAAACAGCTATCAATTATTCTATTACTATTATGATATAAGCTACAACGCAATACAAAAACAATTTGTTTTTGCAATTTCACGTAATAAACTCTTATGTTTGGAATCAGAAACACAACAAAAGCAAATGATGCTGTGAAGTCCTGACAAGAAAGACCAAGATTCACAATACTAGATGTTACATTTCATACAATGCAAACAAGATCAACATGCAACTACCCCATGCAGTGCTGTGTGCAAAGTCAACAAAGAAATATAGCAACTGTCATTTGTACATGCTGTGTTTTGGATGAGATAGATGAAGGTAAGAGACAATTTCCCCAGCGACAGTCAGACATTTTCTTGTATATATCTGTATCACAGTTATCAGTGTATACACCAGGATTCAATTTGTCAAATATCAATCCTGGTATTCCATCTATATCAATACTTGGCTCTGGAGGAATCCCATTTCCATTTGTGCAATGATCTGTAATGTTGACTGGATTGTTGAGTATTGCTCCACGCCATGACTTTCCCAGTTCAGAATTACGATCACCACGATATGCATACACAACTTCTCCTTCATGATAAGCAACTGTCAACTGAACATTACCAGGAACATTATCCTTGTTACCCACATTACACCAACCATCAGACAGATCAGTACATGGACGATCGACTGAACTGAAAGTACGCATGTCATCAGTTGGATTTCCGACTTGAAAATATGAGTGTTTCCACACAAGTGCACACCCACTAGAGATCACAGAATAATCACAATAAACCTACACAAATATTTCTTAGTCAGCAAATAACAAAGTGTGATAACTACCAACATGGATACCTTTACAGGTGAACGAGAATTGACTTTCTGCACAAACTGAATAGAGTTGAGCTTATGTTCAACAGCAGAACAAGATTCGTATGATTTCCATGATCTAATAAAAACAATAATTTAATTTACATGTTACACTTGAATTCAATAACAGCAGCTTACATCTCAACCCACTGCTCAGAATCACAAAACAGCAGAGATTTCTTAGTATTGTGGTAGAACAAATCACCAGATGTGCTCATGTTACATGTACCAGCTTCATCACCGTATGAAACTCGAGAAACCTAATGAGTGCAACACAACTTGTGATACAGATAGTTAAATGTCTTTTTGTTTAAATTAAAACAAAATAAAACATTAAATTTAAATTTATCAATTGTATGGCATAGTTTGTATTATGTCTATTATCTTTATTAAAACATTATATTATCACTATCAGTGCTGGCCTTACTGCAATTCAATTGTGTTAAAATAAAATTATCTTATATTTCTATATTTGCTGCCCACAGTCCCAAACACCACTTGGCATTTGTCACAAGAAAGTATAGTGATATAGTATCTATCAACTCACAACATGTTTACTGTACACATTCTCACTGCTATACATCTAATAGACATTCACTAGCCTCAACACTACAAAACATAATCACAATAAAGTGTAATCTATTTGGTAGCTTCTGTTATCATTGAAGGCTTTGCACATACAAGTTACATATGACCTACAATTCTGGTAATTAGACATACATTAGACAACAGATTGTACTAGACAGTTCATACACGTTTGCTTCATACAAACAAAACATACCTTCAGTTCATTGTATAATTTTGTCACCAAACGTTCAAGTTTCTTTATTTCAGAAAGTGGAGTTAATCCAGGAATGCCTTGCAAACCTTGTGAACCTTTCTAAAACACAAACAAATACTAAAATAAGTATTTCTATTGGATATTACTTGCAACTTTGCCATTTCAAGAAATAAGACTTTCTCTTAAGTAAAACTATCCATCCACCTTCACTCGTCCACAAATCTCCCCTTTCAGTTACAAACAACAGCAATACAAACATTAATGAATAGAAGCACATTACAGTGTTAAACCCTCGGCCAGTGTATGTAATCACATATCCTGTCATGTGATAATGTTTTGCATACTGAGGTTTTAGCCCAACCCAGTCGCCTCAGTTAAGGTTTCCAATGCATCCGTTTAGCTAAACAAAGGTGCAAAGCATCTCCAGACTTGCATACTTACAAGTCAGTCGCTTCATCCCACAAACAGGCGCACTGTCATGGACAAAGCACATTCCCCTTTGCAAATTCCCATAGAGCACCAAATTTCTGTTGAAAACGACACTATAGTGATTTTGCAGCAAAACCGCGGCCGCTCAGACACACACACCAAAAATTCAAGCTGTCAGACTGCAGAACCACTATGAAGAAAGTCTGTGGAACAAGCAAAATGTTACAAGTCAGGTACAGCTATACGTACCGCATAGCACCTGAATCCAGTACATTCGCTCTCTAGTTGCCTGGCTGTTGGTGGGAAAACATGCATGTACAAATGTAGACTATAGACGTTGTTTCTATGTGCTAAACTCTTATGTAAAGTAAAGGACTAAACACCATGTACAAGATGGTTGCCTGATTGCCGAATTCTTGGTACCATCTGCCAAACAAAGAGAGGTGGAGGCTTATGATGACACCACTTCTCGTCTATTGGTCGGAATAGCTTCATTTGCAACTGTGCTAATCGAGTATAAATACGGTCGTACGTCAGACGACTTCTATACCAGTAGCACGGATATCCGGGCTTCTGGTAATAAACAGTAAACTAAACTTACCTCTCCTTTGTATCCAGGAAATCCTCTAACTCCTTGTAAACCTCTTGGACCCACTGGACCTTGAATACCTTCATCTCCTCTCTGCGAATAAATTTATTACTTTATCAATAAACAAATAACAATGTTATGAACATATTGTCTTCTTACACGACCAACTTCTCCTTTTACTCCATTTTCACCTTTTAGTCCTACGTCACCTCGTTCTCCTTTCAATCCAACAGAACCTCGCAATCCAATGTTGCCTTTTTCTCCTTTCGGTCCAGCCTTGCCTCTCACTCCAGGTACACCCTAACACAAAACATTTAAAGTGAGTTTGTCTAAATGCAGTATAACCAGAAATTATTGAATTGCCATCTCACCTTCTCACCAGACAGACCAATTGAACCCTTCTGACCTGCTGGGCCAACACGACCAGGAAGACCTTGTGGGCCAACTGGACCCTACAATACATTATACCTTTCAACATCACAAACATCCCTTCTACAGTCAAATGACAGAATGTGTACTTTACAACTTCCATTTAACAATCTAGACTCACTGGATCTCCCGTCTTTCCAAATGCTCCTGGTAAACCTTGTAAGCCTGACAAGCCTTGTGTTCCTGGTACCCCAGGCATGCCTCTCTGACCCACAGGACCAGGAAGACCTCGAGGACCAGTAAGAACAGCTGCATCACAAGAGACTGCTGATGATTTCTAAATTTGCAACAACAAAAACAAACTAGAAAATTGTTCACTACGTCACATGACTATATAGTCTTCTGGTCAACAAAACACATGCTAGGACGCTCTGTTCATACTTCAGAACAACTGATCATTTGAAGCCATAAAAACAACTGGATAATTGTCAAAACAAAATGTACTGCCATCTTGTGGAAGGAAAGCAAACAACTAGAATGCACAGCAGCCTATAGCTACTTTACTATATAGTCACACTAAACACGTACACACAACCTACAGTACAATCCCGTTTTTAACAGTATGACCATAAAACCTTGAGAATACCACAAATATGATAAACTAATCAAATGTAATCAATTGTAGTGAGGTCACATTACCCAAGTAATTAACACACATATTATGTTACAAGCATATGTTGCTACATTATTACGCGACCTGTGGTGTATGTACTAAAATGGTTATGTTATAGATATGGTAATCTCTACTTCCACATTACCGTCTCCTTGTCTGTAAACATGATGTAATGTGTTGTCTCCTTGTCTGTAAACATGATGTAATGTGTTGTCTCCTTGTCTGTAAACATGACCTAATGTGCACGTGATTGCAGCATATAAGCCAATGTAACAAAACGAACTAAGAACAAGTAGATTGTCTGTTCTCTCCAATAGATTATGAAACATCCAATGTAGTCAGCTCCTCCCTTTCCTCCCCATAAATAGCAAAGAAGGTGTTGTGCTAATCAAGACTAATTTAAATAAGGTTTACATAAAACTTTGTTTGACAACTATACAGCACTTGCTTTCTAATTTTGATTGAATTGCAAACACATTTGAGCAAATGTTGAGCACATAAATCCAACCAAATGTAGTTGATGTTGCCTGAGGGTGCCCAATTAAGGTGCACGTGATATGTAAACACTAACACTACCCACTCTCTGCTACCTTAGCTCAGTTGTAAAGTCGTATAGAATGCCACTACATGTAAACCTTATATTGGGTATAAAAACAAACAAACATAATTAAATAAACATTTTAATTTGAATAAAAAATTTATGCCCACCAAATAAAGGATATTTCTTTACATGCTTTGTATCACCATTGCTCAGTACGTTTACACATAAAATGCTTGATAATTATTTCAGTACATATGTACAGCAAAGTTACCCTTAATACAATGTAAATAGTGCTAATGTTTAACTGTTTACTACACTCGCAGCCTTGCAGCCACGTAGCCAGCATGTCATTTTGGGATCAACGCCCAGATAATGTCTATGTTAGAATATTACTGTTGCTGACACGCACATGGATCATCATAGACACACGTGGGTGCACCCACACTCACATGCACAAGCAGTGATGCACACACACATCAACACACACCACACACACACACACACACACACACACACACACACACACACACACACACACACACGGACATGGACAAATGGATATAGCCTTCAGTATTGTACTGAAGATAGCACACCCGCCTATTTCTAGGTGGAGTCTTTGCTGCTATTCAGAGTTTTAGGCCGAACTAACATATCCCTAAGTGCCAGAGCATCCAAGGGCACTGACTTTGGCGCAGCCTCGGGACTGGACCTGAAGCCCACACCTACCGTCCGTTGCGTGATGTTCTGCCAAGCCAGTGGTTTTGTCCACCCCAGTCAATGACCAGGTACTCATCTATACTCCTGGGTCGAGAGAGGCAATTGCGTGTGAGTTTCTTGCCTAAGAGAATTACGCCTGTGCCCTTCCTGTACTTGAACTCATGACCCAATGGTCCCAGATGTTTCCATTCTTCAAATGCAACTCACTAATCAATTGAGCTACAGACGACACACACACACACACACACACACACACACACACACACACACACACACACACACACACACACACACACACACACACACACACACACACACACCACTTCAACTTCAACACATATAATCATAAAACAAATAAGTAAAACTTGGTTGAGAAATCTGTTCTTGATTTGATCTAGAAATTTAGTGTAGATAAATAATTTTATCTTGTAGACCTACCACTCTGTTCTACTTCAGCGTAAGCAGTAGCTCACACAAACGACGAACTCATGATCAACCAGCAAGCATTTTCCAGTGGCAAGACTCATGAACATTTGCCGCCAGACAACGTATGCATACTATGACGATAGACATATGGGTCACGTGACATTAGAAAGTCCTGAAGTTTGGCACTGACTCAGACCGCCACTATCTTCTCTGTCAAATACCCGTCGTAACTCATTGTCTCACTTTTGTCTAAGCGCATGCGCATGCTCTGTGTAACCAAATTAAGTACAGTACAGTATTCTGTACGATTATGGATATCTCACTTAATTAAATTAAACTGTATTGAGAACATAGGATTGAATAGATTGAAAGAGCAAATTGGAAGAAGCTGATTAACTTGTGCACAAATTAACTGTTAGGAAGAAGAAGCATATGCCGGCAGTTGCCTGTTGGTCAAAGTTCGGTTGCAAATAGCTATCAAATAGTCTATTATAACAACCTATAGGCTAGCAATACAAAACAATTTGTTTGTTATTGCAATTTTCATGTACTAAACGTTTATGGTAAGAAAACAGAAACACAACAAACGCCAATGATGCTGCATGTGAAGTCCTGACAAGAAAGTCCAAGGTTCACAATACTAGATGTTACATTTCATACAATGCAAACAAGAACAACATGCAACTATCCCATGCAGTGCTGTGTGCAAAATCAACAAAGAAATATAGCAACTGTCATTTGCACATGACTTTTTTGGGATGAGATAGATGAAGGTAAATAACAATTCTCCCAACGACAGTCATACATATCCTTGTAACTATCTGTATCACAGTGAACATTGTATGCACCAGGCTTCCTTTTGTCAAACGTCAATCCTGGTATTGCAGATGAATGAGTATTTGGCTCTGGAGGTACCCCATTATGGTGAATGCAATGATCTGTAATTTTGACTGGATTGTTGAGTATTGCTCCACGCCATGACTTTCCCACTTCAGAATTACGATCACCACGATATGCATACACAACTTCTCCTTCGTGATAAGCAACTGTCAATTGAACATTACCAGCAACATTATCCTTGTTACCCACATTACACCAACCATCAGACAGATCAGTACATGGACGATCGACTGAACTGAAAGTACGCATGTCATCAGTTGGATTTCCAACTTGAAAATATGAGTGTTTCCACACAAGTGCACACCCACTAGAGATCACAGAATAATCACAATAAACCTACACAAATATTTCTTAGTCAGCAAATATGCGAGATAACTACCAACATGGATACCTTTACAGGTGGGAGAGACTTGACCTTCTGCATACACTGAAGAGAGTTGATCTTAATTTCAGAACAAGGTATGTATGGTCTCAACAAGCTAACAAAAACAGCAGTTCGATCACTTTACGTGTTAAACTTGAATTCAATAAAAGCAACTTACATCTCAACCCACTGCTCAGAATCACAAAACAGCAAAGATTTATTAGTATTGTGGTAGAACAAATAACCTGATGTGCTCATGTTGCATGTACCAGCTTCATCACCAACTGGAACCCTGGGAACCTAATGAGTGCAACACATTGTATGGCATAGTTTGTATATTATCTATTTAATTCAGAAATACCATATTGCAGTTATCACTGCTAGACTTATCTCTATTCTAGGCAAGTCCGATGTGGCTTGTTTGTTTCAAGTAATAATTGTTTGCTACTTGCCGCTATTAATGTCATATCACTCAACCCATAGGCTCAAGTGTCCAGCCAGTCGTCTCCCCCCCCCCCCCCCCAGAAGGAGCACCTACCAAGTTCCAGCAGAGCAAACACAAGACATTCATGAGTTAAAGCTATTCTTAGTAGCCATTTCTTAATTAAACATGAAGTCAGAACTAGCATTTGAATTGCAGTGCCCTGTATGTAGAGATTGACAAGGTTGTGGAAGCATGGTCAGATTTTAGACCTTCAGAAATCACCTTAATTAAAACGAGTCTAAATATCTTGAAAACAACACATAGATAAGCTTACAAACTACTCTATGCTTGACTAGTTCTGAATTAATCTCAGCCTGTATTTAGAACAGAAAACACTTGTCAATTTCAAAGTTTTTGCCAGATTTTGTCGTCTTTCTTCTTCTTCTTTTTTGTCCTTTGACTACAGCATATCTGAAGCTAAACTTGGGGAAACAACAAAGAATCAGAAACAAGATTTAGATAATATGAATGAAAGCCAGACATCATTAGTGAATCCTAGCAACCCCTAAAGGTAAAATGTAGGGAATGTAGTTGGAAGGATTCACTAATGATGTCTGGCTTTGGTTCATATTATATAAATCTTGTTTCTATTACTTTTTATACAATTCCTACATCTATTTCCTTTTTTCAGAAAAAAGTTCTTAAAATTCTAGTTTATATTCGATAAGAAATAATAATTAATATATTATCATCGTTGCCAGTAAATCCTACATTTCTACATTTGCTGCTCACATTGCCAAACACCACTTAACATTTTATCAAGAGAAAGTAAACACCCAAAACACGTTTACTGTACACATTGCCACTGCTATACATTCAATATCCACAACCTTGTCTGTCTCACTTCCATTTCCCAAATCACAATTATGATCTTCACTATAATAAATGCATAAACACTTACTGTAATTAGTAAAGTATGTCAGGTGTAATCAAACAGGTAAGTCATCATGAAAATGTATGGTCCATTATGAGAACATTTCTGTTAACACTGAAGTTTTACACAAGTTACATGTGACCTACAAATGCATGCTCATACATTAGACAACAGATTGTATTATATGTGTACATACCTTCAGTTCATTGTATAGTCTTGTTACCAAACTTTCAAGTTTCTTTATTTCAGAAAGTGGAGTTAATCCAGGAATGCCTTGCAAACCTTGTGAACCTTTCTAAAACACAAACAAATACCAAAGTATTTCTCCTTGATGTCATTACGTAACTTTGCCATTTACAAAGACAGAACTCTCTCTCAAACAAAACCTGTCCATGAACATCACTCATGCGTAAATCTCCTCCCCTTTACAGTTACAAACAACAGCAACACAAACATTAATAAGCAGTATCTAATACTACATTTGCACCGACAAGACAAACCGGGACCAACCAGCCTGTTCGGGTATTCCAGCAGGGTTAAGTTAATTAACTGAACAAGCCAGCACATGTTTACACTGATGGTTTACAAGCGGGCCAGATAGACGTTTTATAATCACGTGATTGTCACGTGTTTCTACACGTAATAAAACATGGACGTCAGAGCAATTGCTTTAGAGGTTGTTCAAAGTTATCAACAGTTTCATGAACAAGGTCCACGCTAGGGGAAAAGGGTTATGACCACTGTACACTTTATAAAATGTTGATGGATAGCAAATGACTCTTGCAATTTCTCTGGGCTCATTTGATTTGCAGTTCTAGAACTGAAACTGAAGGTGTGTCGCAACTGTTGGAACTGACAGTACCAGAACTAAATCAACCAAAAATCTGCTTTGTGAACCGAAAATGCTAGGGTATGTGCATTGAGATTTCAATAAATGACGCTTTTACTGTTGCAACTTCAGAGGAAGGCTCAGGAAGCAGAAGAAGCCAAAGTAATGCCAACACCTACTACGGCTTTATCAGGCTGATCCATCGACTACAGGAGCGACTTCAGCTAACAGTGCCTCTTTTTGTCTGCAAAATAATGCGCCGACTTGCAGAAAAGAGACGTGTCAGTCCTAGTAGTTCCAGCTCCTTGGATGCAACTGCTGGAACCAGTTTGAACAATTTCAAAACTAAATCGAACGCGCCTTCTGTTTTCATGGTCACAATTGCATCATGCATTGTTCCCGTAGACTACTAGTCACCCGTATGTACAAGATTTACAAACATGTATGACTGTGGCAGCTTATTCCAGTTTTGTTCTAGAACATCAGTTGTCCATAAAAAACCTGGCTGTCTCTACCACAGCTTTCTCAATGTTTTGTCTTTTCTTAGTCCACTTGAATGACTGGAAACCTCAAGCTGACATCATTCAGGTGGGTCAACTGGAATAGAAGCGTTGAAGACCACACATCAACTCTCTAATAGATGAAACCATGGTCAAGCTATTAAATTTTGCATCACAATATTGCATACACTTTGGGGAGGAGAGGGGCTTCAGAAAAGCATGCGCTTTGTACGCTTGTGAAATTGTCGATAATTTTGAATGATCCCTTACGTGTGTTCTTGTCTAAAAGACAGGTGTGGCAGATAAAGGGCTGCAGCGGGCATGCAAGACAGCCATTCTTTGAACCGCTGTCAGTCTAAACGAGCAGCACTACTGCTCATGTAATTACTGCTGAGTTTGGACGGTTTCATCTCCCCACAACAAAAACGAGATATAGAGATTCATCGTACCACGTCATATTGGGGGAATACCATCAGCTGCATATGCCTTGTCAACCGTGCCGTTTAGCTTACTTGCTTTACACTACTCGATGTAACTGAGCCGCACCAAGTCAGCTCACTCAAATTGAACAGGCTAAGCCAGCCCACCCTGCATGCCCTCTCCCAACTTAACCCAGCTGCGTTTACCATTGGCACATTCGACCAAGCAGCACTGACCTGGCATGGTCCAGCCCAGTCAAACGTGCCAGTGTAAACAGGGTACACACTTACCTCTCCTTTGTATCCAGGGTATCCTCTAACTCCTTGTAAACCTCTTGGACCCACTGGACCTTGAATACCTTGCTCTCCTTTCTGCAAATACAATTTGTTACTTAATTAATATCAATCAACAAATAATAATGTTATCAACATCATGTCATCTTACACGACCAACTTCTCCTTTCACTCCATTTTGTCCTACGTCACCTTGTTCTCCTTTCAATCCAACAGCACCTTGCAATCCAATTGACCCCTTCTGACCTGCTGGGCCAACACGACCAGGAAGACCTTGTACACCGACAGGACCCTAAAATACATTTTACATTAGATCAAATCTGTCAACACCACAAACAACCATCTGCTGCTCTACATTGAAACAATAGAATCTACTTTACAGACTTTATGTAATTCATATAAACTCACTGGATCTCCCGTCTTTCCAAATGCTCCTGGTAAACCTTGTAAGCCTGACAAGCCTTGTGTTCCTGGTACCCCAGGCATGCCTCTCTGACCCACAGGACCAGGAAGACCTCGAGGACCAGTAGGAACAGCTGCATCACAAGAGACTGCTGATGATTTCTAAAATATACAACAAAAACACTTAGCAGCAATTACTCTTGTGTTTGACTGCACTCTTCAATCAAACTATTTGCTAGAGAAGTTTGGATGCTACCTCAACACAAAAGATCACTTGAAGCCATGAAAATAACAGCACAATTTCCACAACAAAATGTGCTGCCATCTCGTAGAGAACAAAGAGCTGCAATGCGCAGTAACCTGTTGTTACTTCAATATACTCGTATACAATACTGCATGACACCCACAACCCGTAAGAACGAGATTACACAGGAAAATTCAGGAAATTCACAGTCTCAACTAGAATCGACAGATCACACTGCAAGATAAGCATGTGTAATGCACGTGTCTCTTCACATGATCTGCAAACAGAATCATTGCTAGCACTATACAATTGCAAACTTATCCATTACCTTAGAGAGGAAGTCCAACAAAAATGTATCAGTAGATCTCACGAAGGCAAATCGATCGGTATAAGTTACTCCATTATCTTTGATTTCGCAACTGAGAACGAGCCGAGCGATGTTTCATCACAGGTACACAACGCCCGCTCCTGGAGTCTAAGCTCCGCCCACTGCAAACAAATCAATGAGAAGACGACTGCTACGGATATCTCGAGAAGATCGAATGTGAATGCGAAGATATTATGAAGATCTGCCTTCTTATTGTCAGTGGTTCCTCGGTTCCTCTCTAGAGTAAAATGGTGTCGGTAGAGCTGTTTATCCGTCAGACTTTCAACCAGTAGCCACTACGGCTTAGGACTACCTTGAGAACGTGCTTTTGCTTTCTTCTTCTTCTTCTTTTATTATCCGAAGAGAAACGTTCAGAGCGTCATCTGGCGTGTGAAACGTTCGTACATCCGGGATTACAACCTTCTACCAATCAGCAGCCAAAGAAGTGCCTCGTCTCCTTAGGAATAAAAGCCGCCCTCAAATAGAGAACACGGCTGACATGCAGCAAGGCAAATCCTGATTGACTGTGAGAAATCACAGCATTGTAAGTATTATAAAGCAAAGCCTGGTTCGCAATATGACGCCGACACTCAGCTGAGCATCAAACTTCAAAGAAACCGCCTCGACATTGGCGGCATCCTTTGATGTTGACGCCAACGTCGACGCTGAAATAGGATTCATTTCTATTATTGTCATCGAAGTCGACATCAGCTTCAATATTGTGAACCAGGCTTAAGTCGCAGAACATTCTTGAAAGCATCTCACTACTGTAAATGTGTAAACAAGAGAAGACAACACTTTCAAATCTTACTCTTAATTAAGTACGTATAACGTACCCTCCTGAGCTACTGTACCAGATCTGGGCTGTGAATGTGTTCTACATCTGTAAAACAAATCTACCAAACCAGCACATACAGTACAACAGTGTACACTACACACACATATACTGTACAAGGTCTAGAATCTATTAAGAACATAGACTGTCCTCAAATATAGACCACTCTGGTTTAGAGGCCACACTTAATTGGCACCCATTGGTAAAAATTGAGACATTATGATTCTATTGTTTTAAGAATTGCAGTAAATGCCAGCAAAATAGACAAACAAAAGTTGATAATTTTTTATCATGAACTTACACACACACACACACACACACACACACACACACACACACACACACACACACACACACACACACACACACGAATTCTCAAAGATAAATTTCATAACACATGATCATAAAACAAATAAATTAATTAGGAAGTCTGTTCTTGATTTGATCAAATTAAAAATAGTAGAATATGGTATATAGATAGATAATTTTTAGCTTGTAGACCTACGTACCACACTGCTCTAATTCAGTGAAAGCAGCAGCTTGCACAAACGACAAACGCAACCAGCAGAACAAATACTTGATTCGCGCCAGACTAGCAACCACAGAAAGACCCGGATCAACAAATTGCCTCTGATACAAATTCACTCATTAGTCTATTTGCCGCGAGACAACACATACTGGTCAACAAGCGTGTCACGTGACATAAGAAGACCCTGACGATTTGACACTGACTGCCGCTATCTTCTTCTCTGTGTGTGTCGAATAGGCCGCATGCATCGACTCACGTTTGTTAAGCTCATGCGTATACGCATGCTCTGTGTATATGAAATACCTAAACTTTATTAAAACAAACTTTAGTAAGTTAATACCAGTAAATTTGAATGGATTATAAAAGAGCAAAATTGAAAGAAGTTAATTGTCTTGTGTACACCTACAAACTTCTAGGGAAAGAAGCAGTCTCCAGTTGGCCAAAGTTTGGTTGCAATCTTAGAAAACTTAGATGCCTAACAAAGTTTAATTTGTCCTCACTGTATACTTGCCCAAATAAAATAACTAATAACTATCAAAATATTCCATTACAATCTAAGCTACAACGCAATACAAAAACAATTTGTTTTGTAATTTTCACGTAATGAACTTTTATGGTTGGAAATCAGAAACACAACAAAAGCAAATGATGCTGTGAAGTGCTGACAAGAAAGACAAAGGTTCACAATACTAGATGTTACATTTCATACAATGCAAACAAGATCAACATGCAACTACCCCATAAAGTGCTGTGTGCAAAGTCAACAAAGAAATATAGCAACTGTCATTTGTACATGATTTGTTTTGGATGAGATAGATGAAGGTAAGAGACAATTCTCCCAACGACAGTCATACATAGTTTTGTATGTATCTGTATCAGTTACCAGTGTATACACCAGGATTCCATTTGTCAAATGTCAATCCCGGTATTCCATTTGAACGAATACTTGGCTCTGGAGGAATCCCATTTCCTTCTGTGCAATGATCTGTAATTTTGACTGGATTGTTGAGTATTGCTCCACGCCATGACTTTCCCAGTTCAGAATTACGATCACCACGATATGCATACACAACTTCTCCTTCGTGATAAGCAACTGTCAATTGAACATTACCAGGAACATTATCCTTGTTACCCACATTACACCAACCATCAGACAGATCAGTACATGGACGATCGACTGAATTGAAAGTACGCATGTCATCAGTTGGATTTCCAACTTGAAAATATGAGTGTTTCCACACAAGTGCACACCCACTAGAGATCACAGAATAATCACAATAAACCTACACAAATATTTCTTAGTCAGCAAATAACAAAGTGTGATAACTACCAACATGGATACCTTTACAGGTGACAGAGAGTTGACTTTCTGCACAAATTGAAGAGAGTTGATCTTATGTTCACCTGCAGAACAAGATTTATATGGTTTCGATTTTGATGATCTAACGAAAACAATAATTTAATTTAAGTGTTCAAACTTGAATTCAATAAAAGTAACTTACATCTCAACCCACTGCTCAGAATCACAAAACAGCAGAGATTTCTTAGTATTGTGGTAGAACAAATAACCTGATGTGCTCATGTTGCATGTACCAGCTTCATCACCAACAGACACCCTGGGAACCTAATGAGTCCAACATAAATTTGTAGTGCACTTAGAGCATTGATTGTATAAATCAAATTGTATGGCATAGTTTGTATATTATCTATTAATTCAGATATTCAGATATACTGTATTGTAGTTATCACTGCTAGACTTATCTCTATTCTAGGCAAGTCCAATGTGGCTTGTTTGTTTCAAGTAACAATATTAATTGTTTGCTACTTGCTGCTATTAATGTCATACCACTTTGTCTACAACCAGAGACGAAATATTATGTAGCATTCTAAACTTACTAATGCTGTAGAGGAATTACGTACACACATGCAGTTGTGTATTGCAGTGAAATTTGACAGGTGTTAATTAAACAGCACCTACCAAGTTGCAGTGAAGCAAACACAAGACATTCATGAGTTACAACCAAACTATTTTTAGCAGCCATTTCTTAATCATGAAGGCACAACTTTGAATTTGAATTGCAGTTACCTTTAACTAATTACTAGATAAGAAATAACAATTAATATATTATCATCATTGCTAGTAAATCCTACATTTATACATTTGCTGCTCACATTGCCAAACACCACTTGACATTTATCAACAGAAAGAAACCCACAACAAATTTACTTGCCAATGCTATACCTTCGATATTTACAACGATGTCTCAGTTCCATTTGCCAAATTATTTAGACAACACATTGTATTAATTATACAACCATGCATGCTTCCACAAATGTGGTCACATTACACAGGTGGTCCTAATAAAAAGATTGGCCTCCCAGATGTTGCACCAACATTCACCCTTTTTAGCACATGAAGCCTCCATTTATTAGCTATAACGTCATCAGTTTTCCTACGCTTTCTATTTGATCCAATGGAGCGCCACTACCAACATGTCCATGACTTCGGCTTTTTGTTTGATGATGTTCTGAATCTGGGTTTTACCAACCTCAAAGTCCATTACAATCTGCCTGGCAGATCTCCCCTTTTCTGAGAGCTAGGTAGCTTGATAACTTGAGCTCGTTCACTGAGCTTCGGTTCTCTTCGTCTAGATCTGTTCGTTGTCACGTGCAAAGCCAGAGATACACAGTGTAAGTAATATGTAAAGCTGGCTTTGAGCTTCTAAACACTAGATATCCCATATAATGCCTGACCTACGTCAAGCGCGATTGTGCGAAAGGTTGCATCCGGTCAACTTATGGAGGTTAAGACCTTGGCTTGGTCACTATGACAGTGGTCGCTGGTCACGTTAGCCAGTTGGTCGCACTAGCAAGGTTATTTTGTATTACAAACGGTCTATGCACAGAATAATAGTCGCTTAGCATAGTGGTCACACTACTGAAGTGGTCGCACTACTGAAGTGGTCGCAAGTATGGGTTTTACTGTACCTTCAGTTCATTGTACAATCTTGTTACCAAACTTTCAAGTTTCTTTATTTCAGAAAGTGGAGTTAATCCAGGAATGCCTTGCAAACCTTGTGAACCTTTCTAAAACACAAACAAATACCAATGACTCTTTGATGTCATTATGCAACTTTGCTATTTACAAAGACAGAACACTCTCTCAAGCAAAACTGTCCATGACCATCACTCATGCGTAAATCTCCTCTCCTTTACAGTTCCAAACAACAGCAACACAAACATTAATAAGCAGTATCTAATACTACGTTTACACAGACAAGACAAATGGGGACCAGCCAGCCTGTTCGGGTATTCCAGCAGAGTGTGAATTGTTGAACGAGTCAGCACACGTTTACACTGCTAGTTTAGAAGCAAGCCAAGTAGGTGTTTTATTATCACGTGATTGTCATGTGTCCCTAAAGGTAATAAACATGGATGCCAGAGCAATTGCTTTGCATGTGCTCTTGTTTGAAAGACGGCATAATAGTGTGGCAGATAAAGTGGCGTGCAAGACAGCCATTCTTTGGCACTGCTGTCAGTCTAAACGAGCAGCACTACTGCTCATCATGATGACTGCTCAGTTTGGACGGTTTCGTCTCAACACAACAAAATCAAATACAGAGATTCATCGTCAGACAACGCAATATCTGAAAGTACATCAGCTGCATATGCGATATACCACCATGCCATCTAGCCTATTCGCGTTTACACTACTTGATAGAATCGAAATTGAATGAGCTGAGCCAGCCCACTCCGCCCACTCCCAACTTGGCCCGGTCACATTTAGATTGGCATGTTGGAACAGGCAGTACCAAGCTGAAAAGGTCCAGCCCGATCAAAAATGCAGTGTAAACTGGATATAAACTTACCTCTCCTTTGGATCCAGGAAATCCTCTAACTCCTTCTAAACCTCTTGGACCCACTGGACCTTCAATACCTTGACCTCCTTTCTGCAAATGAATTTATTAGTCAATATCAGTAAACAAATAACGATGTTATCAACATCATGTCTTCTTACACGACCAACTTCTCCTTTTACTCCATTTTCACCTTTTAGTCCTACGTCACCTCGTTCTCCTTTCAATCCAACAGAACCTCGCAATCCAATGTTGCCTTTTTCTCCTTTCGGTCCAGCCTTGCCTCTCACTCCAGGTACACCCTAACACAAAACATTTAAATTGAGTTCGTCTAAATGCAGTATAACCAAAGAATTATTGAATTATCATCTCACCTTCTCACCTTGCAATCCAATTGACCCCTTCTGACCTGCTAGGCCAACACGACCAGGAAGACCTTGTACGCCGACAGGACCCTACAATACATTTTACATTAGATCAAATCTGTCAACACCACAAACAATCATCTGCTGCTCTACTTTACAGACTTTATTTAATTCATATAAACTCACTGGATCTCCCGTCTTTCCAAATGCTCCTGGTAAACCTTGTAAGCCTGACAAGCCTTGTGTTCCTGGTACCCCAGGCATGCCTCTCTGACCCACAGGACCAGGAAGACCTCGAGGACCAGTAACAACAGCTGCATCACAAGAGACTGCTGATGATTTCTAAAATATACAACAAAAACACTTAGCAGCAATTACTCTTGTGTTTGACTGCACTTGTCAATCAAACTATTTGCTAGAGAAGTTTGGATGCTACCTCAACACAAAAGATCACTTGAAGCCATGAAAATAACAGCACAATTTCCACAACAAAATGTGCTGCCATCTTGTAGAGAACAAAGAGCTGCAATGCGCAGTAACCTGTTGTTACTTCAATACAATAGACTGACACCCACACCCAGTGAGAACGAGATTACACAGAAAAGTTCAGGAAGTTCGCAGTCTCAATTAGTAATCGACAAATCACAATGCAAGATGAGCATCAACTGAATTAACAGAACAGCTTCCATCCATGTGAAACACACATGTACCTTCACATGCTCCACACATGACATCATTGCTTATGCTAGTATGTAATACAATAGTATGCATTACACACCTAATCAAACTCGTGTCTACCAAAGTTACCCATTAAAACATATAGCTAATATCTGATTGTTTACATAATCATTAGACTCACCACACCAACATTCCAGTATTTAGCATTTGCTCAAAGTTCAAATATTAAATCAAAATTAAATATCAAAGTCACACTTCACAAGTGTCATTGTTGATATCAACACAAAGATGTGCACCAACTGATGATCAACCTCTAGTCTTTGTTGCTCCAACAACAAAACGTTTATAAAGATAATTAATTGATATAAATATATAAACGTCCAAACCACCACAAGTAAGACAATCACTGATTGTTCAGTTTTAATAGCCTACACCATTAATATTTGAAATGTAGCTAAAAATAATCACAAAGAAATACATTTCAGCTTTCAGTCATTGTAGGCTCAGTGATCACATTGATGTTTGTCAGTTTGTGATGGCACGAAGAGTGTAGGTTACGTTCTCTAGATTTAACATTAGCCCAACTAAATCCTTACTGTCCATGCTGTTTTAAGAGTCTCAATGACTTGCTGGTGTCAAATATTATGTAATAGTCTTCTGTAGAACTTCAACTATCTCTAAAACCTCAATGTCCAAGTGCACATTCTTAGGCACGTGCATGTGCATGCGTGCACTTATACACGAACACACACACACACACACACACACACACACACACACACACACACACACACACACACACAGTCGCACACTCACATACATACACACGCGTGCACATGTGCACACACACACATACACCACCATACACACACACACATACACACCACACACACACACACACACACACACACACACACACACACACACACACACACACACACACACTTCAAAATCATAAAACAAATAAGTAATTTGAATAATTAATTAAATTGAGGGATCATATATATATATATATATGCAGAATTTCTGTTTATAATTTTATCGTTTTTAGGGTACCACATCTTACAAACTTAAAAATTACCGTTGCATTCTGCAGTGTTCTTCAGGACATCTCCAAATATAACCGTCCTTGCATCTCTGAAATGATTTTATTGCCATGGCCACACCATGACAGTTAATTGTTGCATTGTTCTTGCCTTGACATAAGTCCTAGACGCTGCATGAAATCGATGACATCACGGTGTGGATCGGGACCAAAGCAGACTTTATGCACTCTTACCTAAATATCAGCAGCCGCCATAATTTTCGCGCCAACAAGGCAGCTAACTAGCGTACGCAAGAACGGAAGTACTCTCTGCAAAATGAGCCGCAGCCACTCCTGTTCTGTTGGTTTAGGTAAGCAACATGCTTTTATTGTGCCACCTGCAATGTCAATGGTGGGACAAACCCTAAATCGTGACAGAAAATGAGTATACGGGTATTCTATATTAATAGAATCCACACGTGGCTGAGCACGCTTTGCACCGCGCGTTTTAGAGGGGTAGTGCGCATGATCCGACCTACCAGACTCGCAGTCTCGTCATTGTCAATCCTTGGCAGTCTAACCACTCTCCTCTACTACAGCGTAAGCAGTAGCTTGCACAAACGACAAACTCAATCAGCAAGCATTTTCCAGTGGCAACCATCTAGAGACCAAAGACCCGGATAAACCTACAGATTCATTTGCCAGACAACACACGCATACTCGGCATCTGGTCCACATACGTGTCACGTAACATTAGAAAATCCGGCAAGTACTGAAGTTTCGCACTGACTGCCTCTATCTTCTCTGTCACAAGTAACTCGTCTCGTGTCTCGTAGGCATGTTTGTCTCGGCGCATGCGCATGCTCTGTGTATACGCAGGAGGGTTGGCCGAATACAGCAGTATCTAGGTCTTGCCCAAATAGAATAGCTGTCTACTACCATTTACGATGTAAGCTACAACGCAATACAAAAACAATCTATGCTGATCGAGTATAAATACAATCATACGTCAGACAACTTCTACATTAGCCTGGATATCCAGGCCTCTGGTAATAAACAGTAAACTAAACTTACCTCTCCTTTGGATCCAGGAAATCCTCTAACTCCTTCTAAACCTCTTGGACCCACTGGACCTCGAATGCCTTGATCTCCTTTCTGCAAATAAAATTTAATACTCAATATCAATAAACAAATAACAATGTTATCAACATCATGTCTTCTTACACGACCAACTTCTCCTTTTACTCCATTTTCACCTTTTGGTCCTACGTCACCTCGTTCTCCTTTCAATCCAACAGAACCTCGCAATCCAATGTTGCCTTTTTCTCCTTTCGGTCCAGCCTTGCCTCTCACTCCAGGTACACCCTAACACAAAACATTTAAATTGAGTTTGTCTAAATGCAGTATAACTAAAATTATTGAATTGCCATCTCACCTTCTCACCAGACAGACCAATTGACCCTTTCTGACCTGCTGGGCCAACACGACCAGGAAGACCTTGTCGGCCAACTGGACCCTACAATACATTATATCTTTCACATCACAAACATCCCTTCTACAGTCAAATGACAGAATGTGTACTTTACAACTTCCATTTAAGAATCTACACTCACTGGATCTCCCGTCTTTCCAAATGCTCCTGGTAAACCTTGTAAGCCTGACAAGCCTTGTGTTCCTGGTACCCCAGGCATGCCTCTCTGACCCACAGGACCAGGAAGACCACGAGGACCAGTAAGAACAGCTGCATCACAAGAGACTGCTGATGATTTCTAAATTTGCAACAACAAAAACAAACTAGAAAATTGTTCACTACGTCACATGACTATATAGTCTTCTGGTCAACAAAACACATGCTAGGACGCTCTGTTCATACTTCAGAACAACTGATCATTTGAAGCCATAAAAACAACTGGATAATTGTCAAAACAAAATGTACTGCCATCTTGTGGAAGGAAAGCAAACAACTAGAATGCACAGCAGCCTACAGCTACTTTACTATATAGTCACACTAAACACGGTACAAACAACCTACAGTACAATCCCGTTTTTAACAGTATGACCATAAAACCTTCAGAATACGACAAATATGATAAACTAATCAAATGTAATCAATTGTAGTGAGGTCACATTACCCAAGTAATTAACACACATATTATGTTACAAGCATATGTTGCTACATTATTATGCGACCTGTGGTGTATGTACTAAAATGGTCATGTTATAGATATGGTAATCTCTACTTCCACATTACCGTCTCCTTGTCTGTAAACATGATGTAATGTGTTGTCTCCTTGTCTGTAAACATGACCTAATGTGCACGTGATTGCAGCATATAAGCCAAAGTAACAAAATGAACTAAGAACAAGTAGATTGTTTGTTCTCTCCAATAGATTATGAAACATCCAATGTAGTCAGCTCCTCCCTTTCCTCCCCATAAATAGCAAAGAAGGTGTTGTGCTAATCAAGACTAATTTAAATAAGGTTTACATAAAACTTTGTTTGACAACTATACAGCACTTGCTTTCTAATTTTGATTGAATTGCAAACACATTTGAGCAAATGTTGAGCACATAAATCCAACCAAATGCAGTTGATGTTGCCTGAGGTCCAATTAAGGTGCACGTGATATGTAAACACTAACACTACCCACTCTCTGCTACCTTAGCTCAGTTGTAAAGTCGTATAGAATGCTACTACATGTAAACCTTATATTGGGTATATAAACAAACAAACATAATTAAATATTAAACATTTTAATTTGAATAAAAAATTTATGCCCACCAAATAAAGGATATTTCTTTACATGCTTTGTATCACCATTGCTCAGTACGTTTACACATAAAATGCTTAATAATTATTTCAGTACATGTTTACAGCAAAGTTACCCTTTAATACAATGTAAATAGTGCTAATGTTTAACTGTTTACTACATTCACATTCTAATTATTCTGGCTGTTTCATTTCTACCAAATCAAGCAGATTACTATGTCTTCATGTGCATCCAGAGTAAAAATGTTGTACAGTCACGTAGCCAGCATGTCATTTTTGGGATCAAAATACAGACAATGTCTATGTTAGAATATTTCTGTTGCTGACACGCATATGCATCACCATACACACACGCGTGCATGTGCATACACACGCACACACGCACACACACACACACACACACACAGACATGCATATGCACATGCAGTGATGTGCTCGCGAGCGAGCGTGCATGCACACACACACACACACACACACACACACACACACATACACACACACACACACACACACACACACACACACACACACACACACACACACACACACACACACTCACACACACACACACACACACACACACACACACACACACACACACACACACACACACACACACACACACACACACACATTTCTCATTTCTAACTTCAACTTAAAAACACATAATCCTAAAACTAATTTAATTTAATTTAAATAATTAAGTTGAGAAAAATGTTCTTGATTCCATCAAATTGAAATAGTATAGATAAATAACTCTATCTTGTCTATTTCAGCGTAAGCATTAGCTTGCACAAACGATGAACACAACCAGCAGGCATTTTTCACCAATTGCCTCTTTCATTTTGACGCCGGACAACACATACTGCTCGACATACGCATCATGTGACATTAGAAGGTCCTCAATTCAAAGTTTGGACTGATTGCCGCTATCTTCTCTGTCAACATTTGACATCAGGCTAGTTGTTGGCTCATGCTTGTCTAAGGGTATGCGCATGCGCATGCTCACGTTTCTGTGTAACCGATCTGCAGCATGTCTTACTAATTTTAGGAAGCTAGAACACAGGATTGAATGGATTGGAAGAGCAAATCGGAAGAAGCTTAAGCTAATTATCTTGTGTACAAATTGCTTATAAAAGAAGGAAGCAGTTGCCAGTTGGTCAAAGTTCGGTTGCAATCACTTATTTGTCCTCACTACATACTTTATTCAAACTCTATTCTACTTGCTCAAATAAAATGGCTATCAAATAGTCTATTACTATTACAATGTAAGCTACAATGCAATACAAACCAAATTGTTTTTGCAATTTTCACGTAATAAACTTTTATGGTTGGAAATCAGAAACACAACAAAAGCAAATGATGCTGTGAAGTCCTGACAAGAAAGACCAAGGTTTACAATACTAGATGTTACATTTCATACAATGCAAACAAGATCAACATGCAACTACCCCATAAAGTGCTGTGTGCAAAGTCAGCAAAGAAATATAGCAACTGTCATTTGTACATGCTGTGTTTTGGATGAGATAGATGAAGGTAATCGACAATTCTCCCAACGACAGTCATACATAGTTTTGTACGTATCTGTATCACAGTTTTGGTCGTACACACCAGGCTTCAGTTTGTCAAATGTCAATCCCGGTATTCCAGATGTAATAATATTTGGCTCTGGAGGAATCCCATTTCCTTGATCGCAATGATCTGTAATTTTGACTGGATTGTTGAGTACTGCTCCACGCCATGACTTTCCCAGTTCAGAATTACGATCACCACGATATGCATACACAACTTCTCCTTCATGATAAGCAACTGTCAATTGAACATTACCAGGAACATTATCCTTGTTACCCACATTACACCAACCATCAGACAGATCAGTACATGGACGATCAACTGAACTGAAAGTACGCATGTCATCAGTTGGATTTCCAACTTGAAAATATGAGTGTTTCCACACAAGTGCACACCCACTAGAGATCACAGAAAAATCACAATAAACCTACACAAATATTTCTTAGTCAGCAAATAACAAAGTGTGATAACTACCAACATGGATACCTTCACAGGTGGGAGAGATTTGACTCTCTGCACAAACTGAATAGAGGTGATCTTAATTACAGAACAAGATATGTATAGTTTCCACCTAACAGAAACAATCATTCAATTTTACATGTTAAAAGTTGAATTCAATAAAAGCAACTTACATCTCAACCCACTTCTCAGAATCACAAAACAGCAAAGATTTATTAGTATTGTGGTAGAACAAATAACCTGATGTGCTCATGTTGCATGTACCAGCTTCATCACCGACTGGAACCCTGGGAACCTAATGAGTGCAACACAAATTCGTGATACAGTAAACCTTAATTATCATAAAATATGTCTTGTCTAAATTCACAATAAATATATGTTAACGCATGGTAGGGAGACAATATCCAGTTTATTGACCTCGGTCTTTTCGGGGCTTTCTCCTCGATAATTAGCCTTGGCTTCGCCTCGGCTAATTATCTCGGGAAGCCCCTCAAGACCTCGGTCAATAAACTGGATATCGTCGACCCTACCATGCGTTAACCTATTTGTTGCATGTTTAACATCCTACTGTAATTAGAGTTCATAGATTATTCAAGTTGAATTAGAGTGGTTGTGTATTGCAATGACAGCTAGAGTTTTATGTCAAACAACCACATTTTGACAGCTGTGAAGTGTTGCTGACGTGCACGTCAGCCCCATAAGGCCACGTGCTCAAAAGTATTAGTACAGTACAGTATCCACGTGTTTTGCCAGCGTGATGTCGGATCAGAAAGAAGACCGTAATAGTGACCAGGACGACGACTTTCAGCCGCCAACAAAGATGAGACGCATTGGTTCCAAAAAGGTTACCACTAGTACTAGCCACCTTGACAGCAGATTTGCTGAAAAGACGAGTACGAACAAAGTACAGGAGTACAGCAAGGGTACGGTTTGCAAGAACACGACTGCCTGCAGCAGTTGGACGATGCAAACATTTGAAGCACGGAGAAGCAATCGAAACAAGGATGCTCCACAAGAGCAGGTACCCACAGACATTCTCTCAACGAAGGATTCACAACTTTTGCAAGAGTGGCTAATATGCTTCCTACTGGAGGCGAGGAAGACCAACGGTGACAAGTATCCTCCAAAAACTCTCGTACAATTGGTGTGTGGGCTACAACGTGTACTTCAAGCTCAGCACAGAAGCGATTCGTTTAATTTTTTTCAACAAGGCAGACCATCGTTTTGAAGGTTTGCGCAATGCTCTTGATAAAGTCTGTCGAGAATTACGTCAAGAAGGAGTAGGAACAATCCGCAAGGGTTCCAGTGTATTCACTGCTGAAGAAGAAGACAGTCTATGGAAGAAGGGAGTAATTGGCTTAGACACACCTGTAAAACTACTGAGGGCAGTAGTCTTTTATAATGGGATAAACTTTGCTCTTCCAGGTGGTGCGGAGCACAGAAGCCTCAAATGGAGTCAGGTGACTAGATGCAGCCAAACCACAGACGGATTGTCAAAAGTCTGTTACATTTATGTTGAGCACGGATCCAAAAATCATAGTGGTGGACTACGTGATTTACGGCATCCAAACAAAAAGTCACAAGGTAAATTATAGTCAAGCTCCAACGTGTTTCTGTAAGGTAATAGCATTTTGTGGTTTGTGGTTTATCAGATACGCTAATGAAGAAGCCGGTGACCATTGCCACGTAAAAATTTTGGATCTCTATCTTAGTAAGTTGCCAGCAGGATTTTCTCGAGAAGCCTTCTATTATAAACCTCTGTCGTCTACTCCTTCATTTGGTATTCAAAGCAAGTAATCGGTCATAACACGTTGGCTACAATGATGAAAGTGATGACAGCTGAAGCTGGTCTTCCAGTTCGAACCAACCACGCTCTTTCGAGCTACTAGAGCGACAAGGCTGTTTCAAGCGGGAGTTCCTGAACATGTAATTCAAGGCAGAACCAGCCACAAAACCTTGCAAGCACTGAGACAATATCAAGAGCCATCTGAATTGCAGCAAATGGCAGCGTGCAAAGTTTTGGACAATGGCCATGGACACACCGATTACACTGACGCAAAAGTCAAGGAGTCCGGAGAGACAACGGAACAGGCAGATGAGCTGAAAGTAGTCGAGGTTGAACAGCCGTCTGAAACGGGAAGACAGAATCCGGCGCCATTTGTCATTTCTGACTGCGTCTTTACAAACTGCAGTACTGTGAACATTATTATTGGTAAAGAATAAGCTTGTAATCTAAAATAGGTATGCCCATGTATTGATTGCTAGTTGGTTTGCAGTATACAGATTCTGACCGGTCAATATACGTTTATTGACCACAGGTCAATACCACAGGTCAATATACAACACACAGGTCAATATACAACACACAGGTCAATATACAACACACAGGTCAATATACAACACACAGGTCAATATACAACACACAGGTTAATATACAACACACAGGTCAATATACAACATGCGGTTGAGTTGCTATGGTAGGAGTGTAATATAACAAGAAAAAGAATCCTAGCAACGGCGGAATAAACACCCAAACATGCAACAAAACAAAGTAAAGTGTAAACTTTGAAGTATGGTTTGTATATTATCCATTAATTCACCCAAAACATAAGTCATTATGAAAACATGGTCTATTATGAGAGCATTTCTGCTAGCAGTAAACATTTGCACAAGTTACATGTGATGTACCTACAAATGCATTAGACAATAGATTGTACTAAACATGTACATACCTTCAGTTCATTGTATAATTTTGTCACCAAATTTTCAAGCCTCTTTACTTCAGAAAGTGGAGTTAATCCAGGAATGCCTTCCAAACCTTGTGAACCTTTCTAGAAACACAAACAAATATGGTAATAAGTATTTCTATTGGATATTATCTTGCAACTTTGCTATTTAATTAAAACGTAAAAACTTAAACCTACCTCTCCTTTGTATCCTCTGACTCCTCGTAAACCTCTTGGACTCACTGGACCTTGAATACCTTGATCTCCTTTCTGCAAATACAATTCGATCTTATTCAATACTCAATCAATCACTACATAATGATGCTATCAACACTATGTCTTCTTACACGACCAACTTCTCCTGTTACTCCTTTTTCGCCTTTTGCTCCTACATCACCTCGTTCTCCTTTCAATCCAACAGGACCTTGCACTCCAATTATGCCTTTTTCTCCCTTTCGTCCAGTCTTGCCCTTCATTCCAAACACATGAAGATGAGTTTGTCTAAATGCATGTACAATCTCTAAAATTTATAACATTGTTGTCTCACCTTTTCACCTGGCAGCCCAATTGACCCATTCTGTCCTGGTCGGCCGACAGGACCCTGCAACAAATTTACATTTGACACAATCTTTCTACAACACAAAACAGCCATCCTGCTGCTTTACAGTTACACGACAAAGCAAAATTTACAAACAAACAGTTTATTCTAAGACTCCATTTAATACATCTAAACTCACTGGATCTCCCATCCTTCCTGGTTGTCCGGGTAAGCCCCTCATCCTTCCTGGTGGTCCGGGTAAGCCTCTCTGACCAACTGGACCAGGGGGACCTCGAGGACCAGTAAGAACTGATTGATATGGCAATGCTTTCTAATATCCAACAGAAAACGCTTAGCAAACAATTACTCTTGAGTGTTGAGGTCACTTTTCAATCAAACTATTTGCTAGAAAAGTTTGGATGCTACCTCAACACAAAAGATCACTTGAAGCCATGAAAATAACAGCACAATTTCCACAACAAAATGTGCTGCCATCTTGTAGAGAACAAAGAGCTGAAATGCGCAGTAACCTGTTGATAATTCAATACAATAGACTGACACCCACAACCAGTGAGAACGAGATTACACAGAAAAGTTCAGGAAGTTCGCAGTCTCAATTAGTAATCGACAAATCACAATGCAAGATGAGCATCAACTGAATTACCACAACAGCTTCCATCCACGTGAAACACACATGTACCTTCACATGCTCCACACATGACATCAATGCTAGTACGTAATACAATAGTATGCATTACACACCTAACAATCAAACTCGTGTCTACCAAAGTTACCCATTAAAACATATAGCTAATATCTGATTGTTTACATAATTATTAGACTCACCACACCAACATTCCAGTATTTAGCATTTGCTCAAAGTTCAAATATTAAATCAAAATTAAATATCAAAGTCACACTTCACAAGTGTCATTGTTGATATCAACACAAAAGGTGTGCACCAACTGATGATCAACCTCTAGCCTTTGTTGCTCCAACAACAAAACGTTTATGAAGATAATTAATTGATATAAATATATAAACGTCCAAACCACCACAAGCAAGACAATCACTGGTTGTTCAGTTTTAATAGCCTACACCATTAATATTTGAAGTGTAGCTAAAAATAATCACAAAGAAATACATTTCAGCTTTCAGTCATTGTAGGCTCCGTGATCACATTGATGTTTGTCAGTTTGTGATGGCTGTCCATGCAGTTTTAATAGACTTGCTGCTGTCAAATATTGTGTACGTAATAGTCTTCTGTAGAACTTCAGCTACAGTATCTCTAAAACCTCAATGTTCAAGTGCACATTCTTAGGCACGTGCATGTAGCCTCGCCCCAGACGCAGTGTGGATTGCAGCCTCGGATGCGCTTCCATCACCACTACATCTGGTCTGCTACAGCCTTTCTGGGCGGAAGTAAGTATGTAATCAAATTCTTCAGCGCGTGTCATACTAATGTTATTAGCTAGAAACTGAGCTTTCAATTGGCCTTTGACGTTGTTCTAGCCTCTGTACTTGTCGATATTGCAATTTTAGGCCTCTGTCAAGCGTTAGTAAGAGATTGCAGCTACGTTAGAGAGCATAGCGGTGAAATGGCAGATCAGAAATGGCACTTGCAGTGCATCATACGCCTTTGAATGCGTACACAGGTTCTCAGTTGAAGCTGCAATGCGTCATATGCCTCTACTGCAATGCATTGGACTGCTGCCTACGTACTGCACGCTACTTAGCGAAGACGGTCGTTTCCTGTAATCTACTATGCCGACAAAGTACACTTGTAACTGACACTAAAAATGTCCCTATGGACATCATTAACGATGACCGCATGAGGCGATACTGGACCAGACGTAGTGGTGATGGAAGCACATCCGAGGCTGCAATAGACACTGTATCTGGAGCGAGGCTAATGTGCATATGGATGCATGCACTTACACACACACACACACACACACACACACACACACACACACACACACACACACACACACACACAAACACACACACACACACACAAACATTTCTAACTTCATAATCATAAAACAAAATAAGTAAACTGAATAATTAATTACGTTGAGAAATCTGTTCTTGATTTGATCAAATGGAAATTTAGATAAATAATTCTATCTTGTACTGTAGACCTACCAGACTCGCAGTCTCACTCGGCCTCGCAGTCTCACTCCGCCTCGTCGTTCCCCCGATTCTCAATCCTCGGCAAGTCTAACCACTCTGCTCTACTTCAGCGTAAGCAGTAGCTTGCACAAACGACAAACTCAACCAGCAAGCATTTTCCAGTGGCAACCATCTAAAGGCCAAGACCCGGATAAACCTACACATTCATTTGCCGCCAGGTCAGACAACACACGCATACTCACCATCTGGTCCACATACGTGTTACGTGACATTAGAAAGTCCGGCAAGTCCTGAAGTTTGGCACTGACTGCCTCTATCTTCTCTGTCACAAGTAACCAGTCATAGGCATGTTGTCTAAGCGTATGCGCATGCTCTGTGCGGATACCGTCTCACTCAAATAGATTGTATTGAAATAGAACTTAAATTTGAATGGATTATTAAAAGAGCAAAATCGGAAGAAGCTGATTATCAACTGCTAGAGAAGAAAGCAGTTGTCAGTTGGTCAAAGTTCAGTTGCAATCTTACAAAATTAAACTTAGATGCCTAACAAACTTTAATTTGTCCTCACTACATACTTTATTCAATTATTCATACTTGCCCAAATAAAATAGATATCAAGTATTCTATTACCATTTACCATGTAAGCTACAACGCAATACAAAAACAATTTGTTATTGCAATTTTGCATGTAATAAACTTTTATGGTTGGAAATCAGAAACACAACAAAGCACATGATGCTGTGAAGTCCTGACAAGAAAGCACAAGGTTCACAATACTAAATGTTACATTTCATGCAATGCAAACAAGATCAACATGCAAACTACCCATGCAGTGCTGTGTGCAAAGTCAACAAAGAAATATAGCAACTGTCATTTGTACAGAATATGTTTTGGATGAGATAGATGAAGGTAACTGACAATTTGCCCAACGACATTCTCCCATACTCTTGTATGTATCTGTATCACAGTTACCAGTGTATACACCAGGATTCTGTTTGTCAAATGTCAATCCCGGTATTCCAGATGAAACAATACTTGGCTCTGGAGGAATCCCATTCCCTCTATTACAATGATCTGTAATTTTGACTGGATTGTTGAGTATTGCTCCACGCCATGACTTTCCCACTTCAGAATTACGATCACCACGATATGCATACGCAACTTCTCCTTCGTGATAAGCAACTGTCAATTGAACATTACCAGCAACATTATCCTTGTTACCCACATTACACCAACCATCAGACAGATCAGTACATGGACAATCGACTGAACTGAAAGTACGCATGTCATCAGTTGGATTTCCAACTTGAAAATATGAGTGTTTCCACACAAGTGCACACCCACTAGAGATCACAGAATAATCACAATAAACCTAAACAAATATTTCTTAGTCAGCAAATAACAAAGTGTGATAACTACCAACATGGATACCTTTACAAGTGAACGAGACTTGACTTTATGCACAAACTGAACAGAGTCGATCTTATGTTCAACAGCAGAACAAGATTTGTATGATTTCCACCATCTAATAGAAACAATAATTTACGTGTTAAACCTTGAATTCAATAAAAGCAACTTACATTTCAACCCACTGCTCAGAATCACACAACAGCAAAGATCTATTAGTACTGTGGTAGAACAAATAACCTAATGTGCTCATGTTGCATGTATCAGCTTCATCACCAACTGGAACCCTGGGAACCTAATGAGTACAACACAAATTGTGATACAGATAGTTAAATTTGTCTTTTTGTTTAAATTAAAACAAAATAAAACATTAAATTTAAATTTATCAATTGTATGGCATAGTTTGTATTATGTCTATTATCTTTGTTAAAACATTACATTGTAGCGGACAGAAACCGTATAATTTGTACACCTCACTAATTAGCTAGTGTGTTGTGAACCTCGTGACTTTTGTGTCATTTTTTTACCGGCTTTGGGCAGTTGTGTTTTCTCGTTGTGTCAAGTAGTTAGCCTTTTGCTACATTGGTGACCCTGAAGCCAGGAACGTTGTTTCATGGCACACGAAGAACATGCGATGTCGCTCAAGCTGCCAACTTTCTCAACTTCCCAGTCGGAGGTTTGGTTTGTACAAGCCGAAGCTCAGTTTGAACTCCGCAGGGTGACAGCCGACGAGATGAAGTATTTCTACGTCCTTGCGGCCCTAGACCAGGAGACAGCAACGAGGGTTCTAGATCTCATTCGCCGCCCTCCAAATGAGGACAAATACAAAGCACTAAAGGACCGACTAATTGACACATTCGGCTTAAGCAAACACGAGAGGGCTTCTCGTTTGCTCCACTTTCGCCTACTAGGCGACTCAAAACCCTCTGCGCTGATGGACGAGATGCTAGCGCTCCTCGGCGACCACATTCCGTGTCTACTCTTTGAGCAACTTTTTCTAGAGCGTCTGCCCGAGGACATTCGCATCCAGCTGGTGGATGGAAAGATTGAAGACCACCGCGCACTAGCAAGACGGGTCGACGCTCTCTGGTCAAGCCGCGATATGGAGCCATTTACAGCGAGCGCCATACAGCGTAGACCACTTGCCACGAGACAAAAGCAGACAACGTCCGGGACAAGACAGAAGCAGACAACGTCTGGGACTTCCGGTTTCGACACCCCGGATTCTAACCGTTTGTGTTATTACCATCGCATCTTCGGCGAGGCAGCTCGACAATGCAAGCAACCATGCAACTGGTCGGGAAACGACAAGGCCGGTCGCTAGTGGCCGAGGCGACCGGCCATAATCGTGGCCTCCTCTTCCTACGTGACTCAGTTTCCAAGAGGCAGTTTCTCATTGACACTGAAGCAGAAGTCAGTGTTCTTCCTGCTACTGGATTGGACACGCGTACGAGGCAACCAGGACCACCGCTACTGGCAGCCAACGGTAGCTCAATCAGGACGTATGGAACTCGCAAACTCTCTTTTCATTTTGCTTCAAACAGATATCAGTGGTCTTTTATAGTCGCCGATGTGACTCGTCCTCTGCTAGGAGCTGATTTCTTGCACTCCAACTCTCTACTAGTTGATATGAATGGAAAACGTCTTGTGGATGCAGCAACTTTCCACTCTGCTCCACTTATGCAGACCTCGACCAAAACTCCTGCGCCTCACCTTGATGCAATTTCAACTTCTACCGACAAGTATGACATATTGCTGGCGGACTTTCCAGCCATCACGACACCTAACTTTGTCCAACAACCTACCAAGCATGGTGTGGAGCATTTCATCACTACCAAAGGTCCACCAGTTCATGTTCGTGCCCGTCGCCTGCCTCCAGATAAACTAGTAGCTACTAAGGCGGAATTCTGCAGTATGGAATCCATGGGCATCATATGCAGATCGTCCAGTCCTTGGGCATCACCATTGCACATGGTGCCAAAATCTTCAGGAGGTTGGCGCCCCTGTGGAGACTACAGGCGCCTCAATGAAGCTACTGTTTCAGACAGATATCCAGTGCCTCACGTGCAGGATTTCTCTTCTCACCTCAAGGGTATGAATGTATTTTCTAAAGTCGACCTTGTTCGAGGCTATCACCAGATTCCTGTGGCTACTGAAGACATTCCCAAAACTGCTATCATCACTCCGTTTGGGCTTTTTGAATTTCTCAGAATGCCGTTTGGTCTGAAGAACGCTGCTCAAGCTTTCCAACGCCTGATGGACACTGTCTGTTACGGTTTAGAGTTTGTTTTTGTCTACATCGATGACATCTTGGTGGCCAGTAAGGACATTGAGACTCACAAGCAACACCTTTGCTTGCTGTTCCAGAGACTCCAAGAACACGGCCTGGTGATCAACGTTTCCAAATGTCAATTTGGACGTAACAGTCTGGACTTCTTAGGCCATCGCATTACTCGTGCTGGTATCATGCCACTTCCTGAAAAAGTAGACGCCATCACCCAACTCGGCCAACCAACCACAGTCATGGGCCTGCAAGAATTTGTGGGTATGGTCAATTTCTACCGCAGGTTCATTCCAGCCGCAGCTCATACAATGTTACCACTGTTTGAGGCATTATCAGGTAAACTGAAGACGCTGACCTGGGATGAGACCATGGTGAAAGCTTTCCACGACACTAAGAAAGCTTTGGCAGACGCAACTCTACTTTCACACCCACATCAGGATGCACAGATTTCACTCACCACTGACGCTTCAGACCTGGCAGTAGGGGCTGTTCTTCAACAGTTTGTAGACGGTGTCTGGATACCCCTAGCTTTCTTCAGCAAGAAACTAAGACCACCTGAAAAGAAGTACAGCGCTCTTGATCGTGAACTGCTCGCTCTATACTTGGGAATACGGCATTTTCGCTACTTCCTAGAGGGTCGACAATTTATTGCCTTCATGGATCACAAACCCCTCACTTTCTGTATGTCAAAAGTGTCAGACCCTTGGTCAAACCGCCAGCAACGTCAACTTTCATACATTTCTGAATTCACGACTGACATCCGACATGTACAAGGAAAAGACAATCCTGTAGCAGACACGTTGTCGAGGGCCACCATCGCGGACGTACAACTGGGAATTGAGTACGGTGCCATGGCAACAGCCCAACAACAAGATACTGAAGTACAGGCCTATCGCACAGCAACGTTGTCGAGTCTACAAGTAGAGGATATTCCTTTTGGAACCCAGGGTGTTACACTGCTGTGTGATATGTCAACCGGCCGGCCTAGACCGATCGTACCTGCCAGTTGGAGACGCCAAGTTTTTGACCTGATCCATGGTCTATCACACCCTTCTGTGCGCACTACAAGAAAACTTGTAGCCAACAAATTTGTATGGAATGGCTTGCAAAAGCAGATAGGAACCTGGGCCAAGCAGTGAATTGCTTGCCAGTCTTCCAAGGTCCAAGCACATATCAGGGCCCGTCTGGAGAAGTTCAGTGTCCCACATCGTCAGTTCGACCACATCCATGTGGACCTCGTAGGACCACTTCCACCTTCCAATGGTTTTACTCACCTACTTACTACTTACTCGTTTCTCTCGTTGGCCTGAAGCTATTCCTCTAAATAATACCAACTCCGCCAATTGCGCTCAAGCTCTAGTCTTCCACTGGATTGCTCGTTTTGGCGTACCACTTGACATATCATCTGACAGAGGGCCACAGTTCACTTCACAACTTTGGACATCTATTTCTCAGTTGCTAGGTACACAACTTCACCATACAACAGCCTACCACCCTCAGTCGAACGGCCTGGTAGAAAGGTTTCATCGCCACTTGAAGTCTGCCTTGCGAGCATGCCTCACTGGCCCCAACTGGGTGCGGGAGCTACCTTGGGTACTTCTGGGAATTAGAACAGCACCTAAAGAAGACTTGGGGTGTTCCTCAGCAAAAATGGTGTATGGCTCCACTCTTACAGTGCCTGGAGAATTTATCCCTGGCTTTGCTGACACACTCTCTGACACCAGTTTACATCTCCGTCAACTGCGCGACCAAGTACGCTCACTCATCCCAGTTCCGACATCTCAGCACGGCACCGCAGCTACGTCTGTTCCCCACAATCTGCTGCAGGCCAAGTTTGTTTTCATTCGTCGTGATGCTCATCGCACTCCTCTCCAACTGCCCTATGAAGGCCCTTTCAAAGTCATACATCCTGGCCCCAAAACCTTCCAAGTAGACATTGGAGGCAAGAGCGAAATAATCACAGTAGACCGACTCACGCCAGCTCACATGGACCTGGAACATCCCGTCAAAGTAGCTGAGCCCAGATGTCGTGGACGACCGCCTAAGCATCCACCATCTTCGCCTGATTATGTACCTCGGAACAAAACCTCTAACGGCATTCAACCGCAGAGCACCTGTTCAGGTCGTCAAGTTAAGGTCCCACTGCGTTACATCTCGGTTCTGGGGGAAGTGGTGTAGCGGACGAAAGTCGTATAATTTGTACACCTCACTAATTAGCTAGTGTGTTGCGAACCTCATGACTTTGTGTCATTTTTTACCGGCTTTGGGCAGTTGTGTTTTATCGTTGTGTCAAGTAGTTGGCCTTTTGCTACAATATTATCACTATCAGTGCTGGCCTTACTGCAATTCAATTCTGTTAAAATAAAATTTATCTTATATTTCTATATTTGCTGCCCACAGTCCCAACACCAATGGCATTTGTCACCACAAAGTATAGTGATATAGTATCTATCAACTCACAACATGTTTACTGCACACATTCTCACTGCTATACATCTAATAGACATTCACTAGCATTCACGCTACAAAACATAATCACATGCGAGTTACATATGACCTACAATTCTGGTAATTAGACATACATTAGACAACAGATTGTACTAGACAGTTCATACACATTTGCTTTATACAAACAAAACATACCTTCAGTTCATTGTATAATTTTGTCACCAAACGTTCAAGTTTCTTTATTTCAGAAAGTGGAGTTAATCCAGGAATGCCTTGCAAACCTTGTGAACCTTTCTAAAACACAAACAAATATGGTAATAAGTATTTCTATTGGATGTTACTTGCAATTTTGCCATTTCAAGAAACAAGACTTTGTCTCAAGTAAAACTATCCATCCACATTCACTCGCCCACAAATCCCCCCTGCTTTCAGTTCCAAACAACAGCAATACAAACATTAATGAGTAGAGAAGCACATTACAGTGCTAAACCCTCGGCCAGTGTATGTAATCATATATCCTGTCACGTGAGAATGTTTTGAATACTGAGGTTTTAGCTCAACCCACTCGTCTCAGCTAAGGTTTCCAATGCATTCGTTTAGCTAAACAAAGGTGCAAAGCGTCTCCAGACTTGAGTACTTACAAGTCAGTCGCGTCATCCGACAAACAGACCCACTGTCATGGACAATGCATGTTCCCCTTTGCAAATTCCCATGGACCGCCAAATTTCTGTTGAAGACGACACTATAGTGATTTTTGCAGCAAAACCGCGGCTGCTCAGCAACACACACCAAAAAGTCAGGCTGTCAGACTGCAGAATCACTATGAAGAAACACTGTGGAACAAGCAAATGTTACAAGTTGGGTACTGCTACACGTACCGCATGGCGACTGAATCCGGTACATTCGCTCTCTAGACGCCTGGTTGTTGGTACGAAAAACAAGCACATGCAAATGTAGACTATAGACGTTGTTTCTATGTGCTAAACTCTTATGTAAAGCAAAAGACTAAACACCATGTACAGGATAGACGGCGGATGGCCGATTCTTGTTACCATCTACCAAACAAAAAGAGGTGGAGGCTTATGATGACACCACTTCTCGTCTATTGGTCGGAATAGTTTCATTTGCATCTACGCTGATCGAGTATAAATACGGTCGCAGTCAGACGACTTAAATACCCTTAACCCCAGATATCTGGGCCTCTGGTAATAAACAGTAAACTAAACTTACCTCTCCTTTGTATCCAGGAAATCCTCTAACTCCTTGTAAACCTCTTGGACCCACTGGACCTTGAATACCTTGATCTCCTCTCTGCAAATAAAATTCATTACTCAATATCAATCAACAAATATTATCAACATCATGTCTTCTTACATGACCAACTTCTCCTTTTACTCCATTTTCACCTTTTTGTCCTACGTCACCTTGTTCTCCTTTCAATCCAACAAAACCTCGCAATCCAATGTTGCCTTTTTCTCCTTTTGGTCCAGCCTTGCCTCTCACTCCAGGTACACCCTAACACAAAACATTTAAATTGAGTTTGTCTAAATACAGTATAACTAAAAAATTAAGTGAATTATCATCTCACCTTCTCACCTTGCAATCCAATTGACCCCTTCTGACCTGCTGGGCCAACACGACCAGGAAGACCTTGTACACCGACAAAACCCTACAATACATTTTACATTAGATCAAATCTGTCAACACCACAAACAACCATCTGCTGCTCTACTTTACAGACTTTGTTTAATTCACATAAACTCACTGGATCTCCCGTCTTTCCAAATGCTCCTGGTAAACCTTGTAAGCCTGACAAGCCTTGTGTTCCTGGTACCCCAGGCATGCCTCTCTGACCCACAGGACCAGGAAGACCTCAAGGACCAGTAAGAACAGCTGGATCACAAGAGAATGCTGACAATTTCTAAAATATACAACAAAAACACACTTAGCAGCAATTACTCTTGTGTTTGACTGCACTTTTCAATCAAACTATTTGCTAGAGAAGTTTTGGATGCTACCTCAACACAAAAGATCACTTGAAGCCATGAAAATAACAGCACAATTTCCACAACAAAATGTGCTGCCATCTCGTAGAGAACAAAGAGCTGAAATGCGCAGTAACCTGTTGTTACTTCAATACAATAGACTGACACCCACACCCAGTCAGAACGAGATTACACAGAAATGTTCAGGAAGTTCGCAGTCTCAATTAGTAATCGACAAATCACAATGCAAGATGAGCATCAACTGAATTACCACAACAGCTTCCATCCACGTGAAACACACATGTACCTTCACATGCTCCACACATGATATCATTGCTAGTACGTAATACAATAGTATGCATTACACACCCAACAATCAAACTCGTGTCTACCGAAGTTACCCATTAAAACATATAGCTAATATCTGATTGTTTACATAATTATTAGACTCACCACACCAACATTCCAGTATTTAGCATTTGCTCAAAGTTCAAATATTAAATCAAAATTAAATATCAAAGTCACACTTTACAAGTGTCACTGTTGAAGATAATTAATTGATATAAATATATAAACGTCCAAACCACCACAAGTAAGACAATCACTGGTTGTTCAGTTTTAATAGCCTACACCATTAATATTTGAAATGTAGCTAAAAATAATCACAAAGAAATACATTTCAGCTTTCAGTCATTGTAGGCTCAGTGATCACATTGATGTTTGTCAGTTTGTGATGGCATGAAGAGTGTAGGTTACGTTCTCTAGATTTAACATTAGCCCAACTAAATCCTTACCGTCCATGCAGTTTTAATAGTCTTAAATGCAATAGTCTTCTGTAGAACTTCAACTAGCTCTACAATCTCAATGTCCAAGTGCACATTCTTAGGCACGTGCATGCGCATGCGTGCACTTACACACACACACACACACACACACACACACACACACACACACACACACACACACACACACACACACACACACACACACACACACACACCACCACCACCACCACCACCACCACCACCACCACCACCACACCTTCCTTTCTTTCTTCTATGCTACTCAGTTACGAGCTAACAACTCCTGAACAATGTGTTACATAAATAGACGAAAAAGAAACTGTTAGGTTGTCTGATCTTGATGTTGATGAGCTTGCACAAGAAAAGCAAGTCCAGCTTTAGATCAACATGTACTCATGACTGGTACACAAAAAGCATCTCAGACATTGTGGCCTAACTTTTGGAACATTGCTGTGAGTTCAAAACGCAAACATTGACAACCGGTTGAGACATCGTTACAGGAGAGGTGGACAAGATGAGATTATATAGTGAATGCTCAAATGTCCAGTCCTCATGCTCACTCTAGCGAAAGACGAGTACCCACTGATGGACCATTAATTAAAAACAAGACGACCAGTAGACGTCGAGATTCACAGGTTATAGGGTAGTCTTTCCGTTGTGTTTCCAACAAGATATTTCGAATGGTATAGGACCTACTCTAATGGCCAGACACAGGACTGTGTTGATAAACTGATGGTTGAGCTACGAGAAGTAACTCCTGCATAGATTGATCACAACTCACAAATCACTGTAGCCGCTGTCGTTCTTCAAAATAAGCTGGCAACCACAGAGCTCATGTGCATATTAAAAGCTGTGACCACCATCTACATCTGGGGTACACACCCACCACACACCACACACACACACACACACACACACACACACACACACACACACACACACACACACACACACACACACACACACACACACACACACACACACACACACACACACACACACACACACACACACACACACACACACACACACACACACACCACTTCAACTTCAACACATATAATCATAAAAAATAAGCAAAAATTGGTTGAGAAATCTGTTCTCGATTTGATCTAGAAATTTAGTGTAGATAAATAATTTTATCTTGTAGACCTACCACTCTGTTCTACTTCAGTGTATGCAGTAGCTCACACAAATGACGAACTCATGATGAACCAGCAAGCATTTTCCAGTGGCAAGACTCATGAACATTTGCCGTCACACAACGTATGCCTAGTAGACGGTCGACATGTGGGTCACGTGACATTAGAAAGTCTTGAAGTTTGGCACTGACTCAGACCGCCGCTATCTTCTCTGCCAAATACCCGTCGTAACTCATTGTCACATGTTTGCCTAACCGCATGCGCATGCTCTGTGTAACCAAATTATACTTACATTCCTAACAAATTATAGTTTGTCCTCACTACATACTCTAGTCAATTATTCATATTTGCCTAAATAAAATAGATATCAAATATTCTATTACTATTACGATATAAGCTGCAACGCAATACAAAACAATTTGTTTTGCAATTTTGCATGTAATAAACTTTTATGGTTGGAAATCAGAAACACAACAAAAGCCAATGATGTAAAGTCCTGCAAGCCCAAGGTTCACAATACTAGATGTTACATTTCATACAATGCAAACAAGATCAACATGCAACTATTCCATATGCAGTGCTGTGTGCAAAGTCAACAAAGAAATATAGCAACTGTCATTTGCACATGATGTGTTTTGGTTGAGATAGATGAAGGTAATCGACAATTCACCCAGCGACAGTCAGACATTCTCTTGTATGCATCTGTATCACAGTTGTCAATGTATACACCAAGATTCCATTTGTCAAATGTCAATCCCGGTATTCCATCTGAACGAATACTTGGCTCTGGAGGAATCCCATTTCCATTTGTGCAATGATCTGTAATTTTGACTGGATTGTTGAGTATTGCTCCACGCCATGACTTTCCCAGTTCAGAATTACGATCACCACGATATGCATACACAACTTCTCCTTCGTGATAAGCAACTGTCAATTGAACATTACCACGAACATTATCCTTGTTACCCACATTACACCAACCATCAGACAGATCAGTACATGGACGATCCACTGAACTGAAAGTACGCATGTCATCAGTTGGATTTCCAACTTGAAAATAGGAGTGTTTCCACACAAGTGCACACCCACTAGAGATCACAGAATAATCACAATAAACCTACACAAATATTTCTTAGTCAGCAAATAACAAAGTGTGATAACTACAAACATGGATACCTTTAATACCTTTACAGGTGAACGAGAATTGACTTTCTGCATAAACTGAATAGAGTTGATCTTATATTCAACAGCAGAACAAGATTCGTATGATTTCCATGATCTAATAAAAACAATAATTTACATGTTAAACCTTGAATTCACTAACAGCAGCTTACATCAGACTGATGATCTTAACCCAATGCTCAGAATCACAAAACAGCAGAGATTTATTAGTATTGTGGTAGAACAAATAACCTAATGTGCTCATGTTGCATGTACCAGCTTCATCACCAACAGACACCCTGGGAACCTAATGAGTCCAACATAAACTTGTGATACAGTAAAGTATCAATTAAATCTGACTTTTTCACTTGATTCAATTTCAATTAAATAAAACAAAGTAAACTGTAAGTTTAAATTAATCAATCTATATGGCATATTTGTATTACTATATTATCCATTACTTAGGGATACTACTAGATATTAGAGCTGTCAGTGTCAAACTTGTTGCAATTCGAATGTGTAATTCCAACGTAAGACATATTCATTTTGACTAATAATTGTTTGGTGTTGAATGTTTGCTGTTAAACTATTTGTCTACTGCTAAAGAGTAATTGCTGCTATTAATGTAATACGTACTGCTTTACCTACAACTGTAGATGAAAGATTATGTATGAATGTCAGCCTTATTACTGCTGCAGAACATACAGATGTAGTTACGAGCAAATTTGCTTAATAGCTATAGACAGCTACTAAAGTTGTACTAGAGTAAAATGAGTTGAAAGTAAACAAGCAAGTAGCCATATTCACAACTTTGAATTTGAACTGCCATTGACTTTAATTAATTGATAAAGATGAAATCATGTTGCCAGGAAATCCTGTGTTTCTACATTTCCTGCACACATTGCCCAAAGCCGTGTGGCACTTGTCAAAAGAAAGTATAAACTCAAACCTTGTTTACTGTAGACATTGCCACTGCTACACATTATAGGTATCCACAACCACGTCTGTCTAAGCTAGCTCCATTTCCCAAATCAATTACATTTTATAGTACAGTCAGACCTCGTTATTCTGATATCCAATAATCTGACATTCTCACTTTCTGACAAGATACACGTGAAACCAATATACGTGGTCACTGTGTATTTGTTATCGATAATCATACAGTCGTGTTAGTTCGACAGAAACACGAGGGACAAACATGGTCGAAATAATGAAATCTGACTGCATAGTAAATACACGAAACACTGACAATTAGTAAGTTGTAATCAAGAAAGTATAAAACATCATCTAGTTACGATACTACTATATAAAAGCTTTGCACAAGTCACATATCTGTAGTTATACATTTGACAAGAAAGTGGACAATACGTGTACATACCTTTAGTTCATTGTATAATCTTGTTACCAAACTTTCTAGCCTCTTTATTTCAGAAAATGGAGTTAATCCAGGAATGCCTTTCTAATAACACAAACAAACACGCAAAAAGTATTCTTCTGAGGCAATATTTTTGCCATTTTCTATAAGACAAGCGATTTCAAGAGACAAAACTTTCTCTCAGCAAACTATCCACCTTCACTCATGCGTAAATCTCCCTTTACAGTCTAGACAATAGCAAACAAGTAGAAACTAACTTACCTCTCCTTTGTATCCTCTAAATCCTCGCAAACCTATTGGACCCACTGGACCTCGAATGCCTTGATATCCTTTCTGCAGATACTCAATCAATGAATAATCATGCCATCAACATCATGTTTTCTTACACGACCAACTTCTCCGGCTACTCCTTTTTCACCTTTTTGTCCTACGTCACCTCGTTCTCCTTTTAATCCAACAGCACCTCGCAATCCAATGTCGCCTTTTTCCCCCTTTCGTCCAGCCTTGCCTTTCACTCCAGATACACCCTACCACCAAATATTTAAATAATATCATGAACATAAGTTCATCTAAATGCATACAGAACCTCAAAGAATTATCAAATAGTCATCTCACCTTTTCACCTGGCAGCCCAATCGACCCCTTCTGTCCTGGTTGGCCAACACGACCACGAAGACCTTGTGGGCCACCAAGACCCTACAACAGATTTACATTTGACACAATCTTACTACAACACAAAACAGCCATCCTGCAGCTTTACAGTTAAACGACAAAGTACAATTTACAGATAAACAGTCTATTCTAAGACTCCATCTAATACGTCTAAACTCACTGGATCTCCCATCCTTCCTGGTGGTCCGGGTAAGCCCCTCATCCTTCCTGGTGGTCCCGGTAAGCCCCTCTGACCGACTGGACCAGGGGGACCTCGAGGACCAGTAACAACTGATTGATATGGCAATGCTTTCTAATATCCAACAAAAAACGTTTAGCAAACAATTACTCTTGAGTGTTGAGGCCACTTTTCAATCAAACTATTTGCTAGAGAAGTTTGGATGCTACCTCTACACAAAAGATCACTTGAAGCCATGAAAATAACAGCACAATTTCCACAACAAAATGTGCTGCCATCTTGTAGAGAACAAAGAGCTGAAATGCGCAGTAACCTGTTGTTACTTCAATACAATAGACTGACACCCACACCCAGTGAGAACGAGATTACACAGAAAAGTTCAGGAAGTTCACAGTCTCAATTAGTAATCGACAAATTACACTGCAACATGAGCATGACGCGAATTAACACAACAGCTTCTGTCCATGTGAAACGAATGGCTCTTCACATGTTCTGCACATGGCGTCATTGTTTAGAAAAAATACAAAGTTATCCATTAATTAAACCACCAACAATCTGATTTCTTATGTCTAGCATTGAAGGAACACTAATGTGTAATTGCATGATTAATTAAGAGACCACACACACACTGCAGTGACCCTGACTATGTCGCTTTCACCAAATACGTGCCATCAAGACATTATCATTCTACTGTTTGAGAGTCATTGTACACACCAGAAAATAAGTGGGCTACAGCCAACCATCAGACTCTGTCCAATAATGTTCAATACACATTAGTGTATACAAACAATCACGGTCTTATGCAGTCAAACCATTATTCTATTACAGTCTAATGCTTCTAGGTTGGTCCTACAGACAGTGTGAAGATTGATTTACCAAAGACAAGTGATATGCACTGCACCAAGCACCAGCATCAATACCATAATGGCATATGCACAGTTATAATTAGAGCAATTGGGAATTGATGGTTACAGCGGCATCCAATAGACCAAGCTAAGCATGTGACTGCATTCCTTGTTTGTTGCTGACGTTGCCAAGAAAAATATGCAGAAACAAATAATCAGGCAAAATGACTTGCGCCAGCATAGGAACCGGGAGGATGGGGGGCTGAAGCCCCCTCACTCACTGTAGGAATTGAAATTTTCTGTGCTACTGACTTTTGCAATCTGTTTACGGTCTGACAAGCGAGCTTACTCGTGATGACATCCACGGTACAGCCCCCCCCCCCCCCCCCGCTCGTAAACATCTTCCTATGCCACTGACTTGTATGATTGATACCTTCAATCACTGACACAAAATGGCACTGATATCAATCAGATGATGCATTAATTAATTAATCAATTATTAAAGAATAGAGACACGAATACTTACAAACAATTGAGCTACAGACAACACACACAAACACACACACAAACACACACACACACACACACACACACACACACACACACACACACACACACATACAAATGCACACACAATGCACACACAATGCACACACAAACGCGTGCACACACACACACACACACACACACACACACACACACACACACAAACACACACACACACACACACACACACGGACATGGACAAATGGATATGACTTTCAGTATTGTACTGAAGATAGCACACCCACCTATTTCTAGGTGGGGTCTTTGGTGCTATTCAGAGTTTTAGGCCGAACTAACATACCCCTAAGTGCCAGAGCATCCAAGGGCACTAACTTTGGCGCAGCCTCGGGACTGGACCTGAAGCCCACACCTACCGTCCGTTGCGTGACGTTCTGCCAAGCCAGTGGTTTTATCCACCCCAGTCAATGACCAGGTACTCATCTATACTCCGAGGTCGAGAGAGGCAATTGCGTGTGAGTTTCTTGCCTAAGAGAATTACGCCTGTGCCCTTCCTGTACTTGAACTCATGACCCAATGGTCCCGGATGTTTCCATTCTTCAAATGCAACTCACTAACCAATTGAGCTACAGACGCCACACACACACACACACACACACACACACACACACACACACACACACACACACACACACACACACACACACACATGGACAAATGGACAAACGTTAAGCCCTCCACATCTTTCGACGTCGACCTTGAGATCAGTTGCGGAGACAGCTCCCTGCCTCTAGAGACAGGGCCTCCATGCGCTACGTGGAGGCTTAGGGCCAGCGCTACAATCCACCTGGAGCTTGGCCAGAGTCATCCAGGGGCACTGACAATGGCGCAGCTCTGGGACTGGACACCAAGGCCCACAAGTACCCGTCTGCTGTATGCTGTTGCTGCCAAGCCAGCGGTCATGTCCACCCCAGTCAATGACCAGGTACTCATTTATACTCCTGAGTCGAGAGAAGCAAGTGTGGGTGAGTTTCTTGCTCAAGAAAACTGCAACAGTGTCGCCTCCACCAGGATCAAACCTTCAACCCTCATCACGGAATACAAGATCCCGGATGTCATCACCAACGCTCTACCATCTGCTCCACCGCGCCACGCGCCACACACACACACACACACACACACACACACACACACACACACACACACACACACACACACACACACACACACACACACACACACACACACACACACACTTCAACTTCAACACATATAATCATAAAACAAATAAGTAAAACTTGGTTGAGAAATCTGTTCTTGATTTGATCAACCAGAAATTTAGTGTAGATAAATAATTTTATCTTGTAGACCTACCACTCTGTTCTACTTCAGCGTAAGCAGTAACTCACACAAACGACGAACTCATGATCAACCAGCAAGCATTTTCCAGTGGCAAGACTCATGAACATTTGCCGTCAGACAACGTATGCATACTATGACGGTCGACATATGGGTCACGTGACATTAGAAAGTCCTCAAGTTTGGCTCTGACTCAGACCGCCACTATCTTCTCTGTCAAATACCCGTCGTACTCGTTGTCTCACGTTTGTCTAAGCGCATGCGCATGCTCTGTGTAACCAAATTAAGTACAGTACAGTACTCTGTACGATTATGGATATCTCACTTAATTAAATTAAACTGTATTGAGAACATAGGATTGAATAGATTGAAAGAGCAAATTGGAAGAAGCTGATTATCTTGTGTACAAATTAACTGTTAGGAAGAAGAAGCATATGCCGGCAGTTGCCTGCTGGTCAAAGTTCGGTTGCAAATAGCTATCAAATATTCTATTATAACAACCTATAGGCTAGCAATACAAAACAATTTGTTTGTTATTGCAATTTTCACGTACTAAACGTTTATGGTTGGGAATCAGAAACACAACAAAAGCCAATGATGCTGTGAAGTCCTGACAAGAAAGACCAAGGTTCACAATACTAGATGTTACATTTCATACAATGCAAACAAGAACAACATGCAACTATCCCATGCAGTGTGCTGTGTGCAAAGTCAACAAAGAAATATAGCAACTGTCATTTGTACATGATGTGTTTTGGATGAGATAGATGAAGGTAAATGACAGTTCTCCCAACGACAGTCAATCATACTCTTGTATCGATCTGTGTCACAGTTACCAGTGTATACACCAGGTTTATTTTTGTCAAATGTCAATCCTGGTGTGTAAGCTATAGATGGCTCTGGAGGTACCCCATTATGGTAAGTGCAATGATCTGAAATTTTGACTGAATTGTTGAGTATTGCTCCACGCCATGACTTTCCCAGTTCAGAATTACGATCACCACGATATGCATACACAACTTCTCCTTCATGATAAGCAACTGTCAATTGAACATTACCACGAACATTATCCTTGTTACCCACATTACACCAACCATCAGACAGATCAGTACATGGACGATCCACTGAACTGAAAGTACGCATGTCATCAGTTGGATTTCCAACTTGAAAATAGGAGTGTTTCCACACAAGTGCACACCCACTAGAGATCACAGAATAATCACAATAAACCTACACAAATATTTCTTAGTCAGCAAATAACAAAGTGTGATAACTACAAACATGGATACCTTTAATACCTTTACAGGTGAACGAGAATTGACTTTCTGCATAAACTGAATAGAGTTGATCTTATATTCAACAGCAGAACAAGATTCGTATGATTTCCATGATCTAATGAAAACAATAATTTACATGTTAAACCTTGAATTCACTAACAGCAGCTTACATCAGACTGATGATCTTAACCCAATGCTCAGAATCACAAAACAGCAGAGATTTATTAGTATTGTGGTAGAACAAATAACCTAATGTGCTCATGTTGCATGTACCAGCTTCATCACCAACAGACACCCTGGGAACCTAATGAGTCCAACATAAACTTGTGATACAGTAAAGTATCAATTAAATCTGACTTTTTCACTTGATTCAATTTCAATTAAATAAAACAAAGTAAACTGTAAGTTTAAATTAATCAATCTATATGGCATATTTGTATTACTATATTATCCATTACTTAGGGATACTACTAGATATTAGAGCTGTCAGTGTCAAACTTGTTGCAATTCGAATGTGTAATTCCAACGTAAGACATATTCGTTTTGACTAATAATTGTTTGGTGTTGAAATGTTTGCTGTTAAACTATGTCTACTGCTAAAGAGTAATTGCTGCTATTAATGTAATACGTACTGCTTTACCTACAACCCTAGATGAAAGATTATGTATGAATGTCAGCCTTATTACTGCTGCAGAACATACAGATGTAGTTACGAGCAAATTTGCTTAATAGCTATAGACAGCTACTAAAGTTGTACTAGAGTAAAATAAGTTGAAAGTAAACAAGCAAGTAGCCATATTCACAACTTTGAATTTGAACTGCCATTGACTTTAATTAATTGATAAAGATGAAATCATGTTGCCAGGAAATCCTGTGTTTCTACATTTCCTGCACACATTGCCCAAAGCCGTGTGGCACTTGTCAAAAAAACTACAAACTCATACCTTGTTTACTGTAGACATTGCCACTGCTATACATTATAGGTATCCACAACCACGTCTGTCTAAGCTAGCTCCATTTCCCAAATCAATTACATTTTATAGTACAGTCAGACCTCGTTATTCTGATATCCAATAATCTGACATTCTCACTTTCTGACAAGATACACGTGAAACCAATATACGTGGTCACTGTGTATTTGTTACTGATAATCATACAGTCGTGTTAGTTCGACAGAAACACGAGGGACAAACATGGTCGAAATAATGAAGTCTGACTGCATAGTAAATACACGAAACACTGACAATTAGTAAGTTGTAATCAAGAAAGTATAAAACATCATCTAGTTACGATACTACTATATAAAAGCTTTGCACAAGTCACATATCTGTAGTTATACATTTGACAAGAAAGTGGACAATACGTGTACATACCTTCAGTTCATTGTACAATCTTGTTACCAAACTTTCTAGCCTCTTTATTTCAGAAAATGGAGTTAGTCCAGGAATGCCTTTCTAATAACACAAACAAACAAGCAAAAACTATTCCTTGGAGACAATATTCTTGCCACTTTCTATAAGACAAGCGATTTCAAGAGACAAAACTTTCTCTCAGCAAACTATCCACCTTCACTCATGCGTAAATCTCCCTTTACAGTCTAGACAATAGCAAACAAGTAGAAACTAACTTACCTCTCCTTTGTATCCTCTAAATCCTCGCAAACCTATTGGACCCACTGGACCTCGAATGCCTTGATATCCTTTCTGCAGATACTCAATCAATGAATAATCATGCCATCAACATCATGTTTTCTTACACGACCAACTTCTCCGGCTACTCCTTTTTCACCTTTTTGTCCTACGTCACCTCGTTCTCCTTTTAATCCAACAGCACCTCGCAATCCAATGTCGCCTTTTTCCCCCTTTCGTCCAGCCTTGCCTTTCACTCCAGATACACCCTACCACCAAATATTTAAATAATATCATGAACATAAGTTCATCTAAATGCATACAGAACCTCAAAGAATTATCAAATAGTCATCTCACCTTTTCACCTGGCAGCCCAATCGACCCCTTCTGTCCTGGTTGGCCAACACGACCACGAAGACCTTGTGGGCCACCAAGACCCTACAACAGATTTACATTTGACACAATCTTACTACAACACAAAACAGCCATCCTGCAGCTTTACAGTTAAACGACAAAGTACAATTTACAGATAAACAGTCTATTCTAAGACTCCATCTAATACGTCTAAACTCACTGGATCTCCCATCCTTCCTGGTGGTCCGGGTAAGCCCCTCATCCTTCCTGGTGGTCCAGGTAAGCCCCTCTGACCGACTGGACCAGGGGGACCTCGAGGACCAGTAACAACTGATTGATATGGCAATGCTTTCTAATATCCAACAGAAAACGTTTAGCAAACAATTACTCTTGAGTGTTGAGGCCACTTTTCAATCAAACTATTTGCTAGAAGTTTGGATGCTACCTCTACACAAAAGATCACTTGAAGCCATGAAAATAAGAGCACAATTTCCACAACAAAATGTGCTGCCATCTTGTAGAGAACAAAGAGCTGAAATGCGCAGTAACCTGTTGTTACTTCAATACAATAGACTGACACCCACACCCAGTGAGAACGAGATTACACAGAAAAGTTCAGGAAGTTCACAGTCTCAATTAGTAATCGACAAATTACACTGCAACATGAGCATGACGCGAATTAACACAACAGCTTCTGTCCATGTGAAATGAATGGCTCTTCACATGTTCTGCACATGGCGTCATTGTTTAGAAAAAATACAAAGTTATCCATTAATTAAACCACCAACAATCTGATTTCTTATGTCTAGCATTGAAGGAACACTAATGTGTAATTGCATGATTAATTAAGAGACCACACACACACTGCAGTGACCCTGACTATGTCGCTTTCACCAAATACATGTCATCAGGACATTATCATTCTACTGTTTGAGAGTCATTGTACACACCAGAAAATAGATGGGCTACAGCCAACCATCAGACTCTGTCCAATAATGTTCAATACACAATAGTGTATACAAACAATCACGGTCTTATGCAGTCAAACCATTATTCTATTACAGTCTAATGCTTCTAGGTTGGTCCTACAGACAGTGTGAAGATTGATTTATCAAAGACAAGTGATACGCACTGCACCAAGCACCAGCATCAATACCATAATGGCATATGCACAGTTATAATTAGAGAAATTAGGAATCGATGGTTAAAGCAGCATCCAATAGACCAAGCTAAGCATGTAACTGCATTCCTTGTTTGTTGCTGACGTTGCCAAGAAAAATATGCAGAAACAAATAATCAGGCAAAATGACTTGCGCCAGCGTAGGAACCGGGGGATGGGGGGCTGAATCCCCCCTCACTCACTGTAGGAATTGAAATTTTCTGTGCTACTGACTTTTGCAATCTGTTTACGATCTGACAAGCGAGCTTACTGATGATGACATCCACGGTACAGGCCCCCGCTCGTGAACATCTTCCTACCCCACTGACTTGTATGATTGATACCTTCAATCACTGACACAAATGGCACTGATATCAATCAGATAATGCATTAATTAATTAATCAATTATTAAAGAATAGAGACACGAATAATTACAAACAATTGAGCTACAGACAACACACACAAACACACACACACACACACACACACACACACACACACACAAATGCATGCACACACAAACACGCGCGCACACACACAAACACGCGCGCACACACATAAACGCGCGCGCGCGCACGCACGCACGCACGCACACACACACACACACACACACACACACACACACACGTACACACACACACGTACACACACATCTAAATAAGATACCAACTAGAATCTAAGATAGAACTATTTCTAGACGCATTTTTCCCGTAGTCCTTCAAGACTAGGTAACAATCAAACAAATTCAAACAGCAACAACAACAACAACAGATCTATTAACTAACTATTTATAGTCAACTTAATTAAGAATCAGCAACAAATCACCAGGAACTGGTCATCTGTTTCATTTCAAGTCGGCGGTTCGGTTGTCCTTGTCAGTTTACCTGCGTTCTGCGCACGTTAACGCACGTTAGCTTTACCAAATCTAAAAGCTGTTGCCAGGATGTTTGGTGAAAAGGCATTAGAGCTTATACGTGAGCTGCAGCGTTGCACCGGCGGCACTTTGGCACCATACAACGTACGTCGCACAGTCACGTTTGTTTTTTTGCAGACTAACTAATATAACTGTTTGTATGTTCAGGAGGATGGTGTACGTCAAGTTTTAGAAGAAATGAGAGCACTGTTTGAACAAAATCAGCGAGATGTGTATGAAATAGAATCGTTTATAATGGCTAAAGAAGCCGTGTTTGCTAGTGGGCACTTGTGTTGGCGTCTACCACAAATTGTGTGTTTGATTCGACTGTTTGGTGTCTGTGGAGTCACTGAGCTCTTTTACTTGTGTTTGTCTTGTGCTCACGTTTGGGAGATGTTGCAATGTGTAGTATTGACTGAATTTGTTAAACGACTAGGAATGAATGACTAAGTTTTATATGTCAGAGTGATGTGGTTCTATCGTCGTCCTGTCATTTGTTTCTCTCTGTCTGTCTGTCTGTCTGTCTGTCTCTCTGTCTCTCTGTGTCTCTGTCTGTCTGTCTGTCTGTCTCTCTGTCTCTCCGTCTCTCTCTCTCTGTCTCTGTCTGTCTTGTCTCTCTGTTTGTCTGTCTGGTGTTCCTCTTACTTTCATTTGTTTATCTGTCTGCATGCGTCTCTGTCTCTCTGTCTTTCTGTCTCTCTATTTCTCTGTGTGTATATCTGTCTGTCTGTCTCTTTGCTTACATAATATGATGTGTGAAAATTAACACTGACGTTTAGTTGCTTGAATTTGTAGGCGGGATACTGCAGAAGGCCAGGAAGGATTGTATGCTTCAATTTATTTAAGACATGCGAGTCTGGAGAGAAACCAACGTTGCCTTCTAGCTTACATGCAAGTCGTCAACAAATAACAGACACAATAATTGTTACTGACTAATGTCTTTGTGTTCAATAGATACGAGAGAATGTTGAGATTGGCACATTTTCGATGGGAATTTGGCAGCGTTTTACCACGTGATGTGCAACTGAATCTACATGATCAGGAGGTAATATGACAACCAAATTCTTGTACAGTACACCCTCGATTATCACAGTGCACCCTCGATTATCCGGACTTCTCTGGAGACAAGTTAGAAGTCCGGATAATCGAGTGTCCGGATAATCAATAGTTGATGGATATTAACTAATTTTCCTTTACTATACAACACCACACTCTGTTTCCACACTTACTGTACATTCATGTCACTAGAAGAGTCATTAATTAACAGCTGCCTATTTATTTTGTAGATTATTCGTTCTCTGTTATGTATTTGCTCATCTGTGAGAGGCTGTACCTACAGCGTACGTATTAGTATGAAGTGAATATAGTTCTTTTATCCGGGAACGGAAAACTGGGGGGACAGAATTTGTCCGGATAATTGAAAGTCTGGATAATCGAGGGTGTACTGTACCTGTAGGAAAAAATCTTTGTAGATAGGTTGTGAGATTACAAGGTATGTCATGTACCAGTGCATGGCAAATTGTGCTGGTCTTTGGTTCAGGGAATTTTGTGTTATTCTCTACTGTCTGCATTCAGTTGTAGATAGAAGTTAATCTAGTTCTTTTCTAGAAATGTTTGCTGAACAAGTCTTGTAGCCTCTGGTGTAATGTATGCATATACGAGTTCTTTGAAAGCTTAATTGAATGTCCCTGCTATGTATCGTATATCTTCAAACTGAACAACATGCTCAATATAGTGCGACATGCTCCAATGCAACAACATTCTAGAACACTATTAAAACATTACAACAACGACGTACTTAAGCAGAACGACACTCTAGCACATGCTGTTTAGTGTTGGTAATTTGCTGCTAGACATCATCTTATCTGACTGGTATTAGACTACACTTGACAACCAGAGACAGTTGAACATGCTCGAATAGTACAACGTGCTCCAATAGAATGCCACTGTAGGACGACACTGAAATATTACAATGACTTGTCATTCAATTTGAATAAGTACCATACATGTATACAGTAAATGTAACCTCATGTGTACCTTACGTTCTAGTTGTCATGTTTTGTTCTGTAGATGCAGTGGTTTGGTTCTTACAGTAGAAATTTGGTAAGCTACATGCGATCTGTTGGTGGTGGTGTGGGGCTTGATATAACACAGGCAAGTTTTAGGCAAACAGACCAATCAGTGAGTTCTTTCGATGATATTTATGATATACTTTTAGGATACCAAACCTCCTAAGAGTCTATACGTTCAGGTTTTTGTGTATCAAGCATTACGATTGTGTGTTGAATGGCATGAGTTGTGTGGCAGGTTCGTTGCATGGTAGACTATGGCGAGTTTGAGACTGAAGATGGGACAGTAGTATTATTAAAGAAGAACTCACAGGTAAAGTCGATGTATAAATTAGAGGGCTCATAGCTGTGGAAGTGAGGGTGTAAGCACAGCTTTAGTCAGTAGTAGTACTGTACTCACTGGCATGTAATACAGCTCAACAGCAGAGGAAGCAAATTAAAAAGTGGTCAGGCCTAACGCGCGCTGAGAGGCGTGGTCTTAACACTAAAAAAGATTTGCTTCCAGCTGTATTACAGTCACAGACACTGTACCTCGGAAACCCTAGTGCATTGTACACCGTGCAGCCATAGTACCTTATGGATCAAACAGTGTTCGTCAAATATGGCCGGGCTCAGACCATGCAATGCAGTCTTTGATAAATATATTACCTATTTAATTGTGTATACCCCTAAACAGGAAGTAGACTGGCAAATGTACACTTTATGAAAAGTGGTCTGGCCATGGCCTGACCAGCCTGACCGGTTCCGCCACCCCTGATGCTTGAGTTTTACTTGGCAAGTTCTTGTGAGTGACTTTGTAGTGAGCTGTATTCATGTTTCAGCTATTAAAAGTGAAACGTCAGGCTAGTAAGCTATACACATACCTGTAATTGCAACTGCTAGTCTCTAGCTTATTGATTCAATGGTTTACTCATACTAAGTGGCAAAAACAGGTACTTGAGAAAGATTTTCTATATGGCATCAATGCATAACAGTTGGTCAAGACAATAGACTGAAGAGAGAAGCATTGGCATCATTGTCCTGGAAGCTAATGATGTTTAGTAGCCATTTGTGGTTTTTGTAGTTATAATCAGCCTTATCAACAGAGATTGATTTGTACAATACTACTTTCTGACAAACTTAATAATTGTTGCCTGATTTCACGAGTTGTGGTTATGTAGTACTGTAGACTGCAGAATAGATCGGAGAGTGAAATTTTTCTGTAATTCTGTTTCTTCTCATGTGATAGCATTATGTCAGACGGTCTCATTGTGAACATCTCATCAGGCAAGGCATTTTGGAGCACATACTGTCATAGCACATTCAATTGGGACAAGGCTGGTGTTGCCTGTTACTGTACAGATGATTTTGCGTTTACGCATTTGCTGATTGACTTGCATGACGATAGCTATATATAGTGTATGTAATATGTGATGTATTGATTTGCAAGTCATGTACATGTCTTTGCTTGTGTACAGAAACAATAACAGAAATAGATAATTTAGACTATTTCAAACCATCATTAATTAATTGGTCGCCATTGCTTGCTTTAGGTGCGCAAACCGGTCTGGCCACCCGAGGCAACACGACGTTAGCGCGCGTTAGCAACTTTTTTGTTTTGAAAGTCATGTCGAAGGTGAGGTGTTGTGACCTCCGCTTGATCATACGTTTCTCACACGATGAGTGCATTTCTTAGCCTATTCTGTATTCGTACTTTAGGAGCTCTTGCTCGTGGCGTGTCAGGATTGGTCGGTTATCATCGAATTTCGTGTGCAGATTTGTCTCTGTCTCTAATACTTGCATGTTGTGTAATAGCATTGGCGATAAAAGGTATTGAGTATGAATACAGAGCTATCTCTTTGATCAAAGATGGCGGCCAGCAGGTTTGACATCAATGCATAGCCTCGCGTAGCCAGACCTTTTCCGGCGTTGGTATCCGGAAGAAGTCTGGTAAAAAAAGGTTTTGACAGTTACCGCACTACTGCAAAATTCCACGGTTCCTTTGCATATTATACAACTGTATGTGTACTGTTGCTTATTCGAATGACACAAAGGTGTCAGCTGACCTTGATTAATGATTCAACTTCTTTGACAACATCAGCTGACCCTAATAACGCAAATTCCATGACACAACTTCCGTGACGCACCTTTCTGACGCTGATGTTAATGACAACCCCCACGCAATAGTTTAGTTGCAGAATGACCCAACATCTGGTGATGGACACTGTGGGTTGGCAACATCTGGTGATGGACACTGTGGTTTGGCGCATTATTGGCGAGCAAAGCGAGCCTTTCTCTTGTCATGTCAATTGAGGTCGAGATATTTATATATTTATATATTTATATATTTATATGCGTATGTCAGCACTTGTTTTATGGATTTACGGCAAAACGGAGAAAACGGATCAACAAAACGATGATGCTAGATAAATGCAATTTTGACTCTGTAACTTTGAGCTAAAAATTGAAACAAGGGTTCCTTTCAAGGGGTCGACTCAATTATAGTTTCTTGGTGAGAAGAGTGAAATGACTCTCGATTTTGCTTTCGTACGCGACTAATAAGGAAATAACACTGACGAGTGACAAAAGGAATTGAAAAAGCTTGAGGAAGAGAAAAGTCTGTTTACTGAGTTTCCGCACGTTAGTTTGACAGAAATTATTGCTATGCAACCATTGTTACATGCTACCGACCGTTGTTATGCGACTAGCTAAGTAAACGAGTAAGAGGATTGAAGTGTGAACGAAGAATTGAAGACAACTAGAAGAAAATCAACTGAAAGTCTGTTTCCTGAGTTCCTGCGTTTGTTTGACAGAAACTATTGCTACATAATGCAACCATTGTTACGCGAATAGGTAAAGACAGAACACCATCGCTCACCAAACACAATGCTAACCGAGCATTTACTAGTTATATAGATTATTAATAATTAATTAATTGGTATACGATCAGGCTATTGTATTGACTGCGTTTGTGTTACTGTTCCAGAAATCTGACGAGTTCAAGAAGATCAATGATCAATGTGCTGTACCTGCATTAATAATAGATGGTCACACTCTTGCTCAGTCAGTAAGTCACACACACACACTGACACACACACACACACACACACACACACACACACACACACACACACACACACACACACACACACACACAGGGATTGTCGTGTAATACAGGAACCTGGCTTTGTCGTGTAGTAGGGGAACCGGGCACGACAGCTAGGCTTGTATAATCGCGAGAGAGTCTTGTACAAGACTACAACTACACTACATTTATAATTTGCAAAAATTTGTAAAATATGATACAAAATAGATTGGGATATTTGGTGTGTTAGCTAGCAATCATTGAATATCTTGATGAGACCAGACCATCACCATCGATTCTTCCAAGAGATGATAGTTTTAAGCGAGCTCAAGTATGCACATTGATCGTGCAAGTCGTTTGTTTAACGTGTGTTAGTGTATTGTTAACAGGTCAGACGGATTGCTGACTGTATTGCATGTGATATTCAACCCATCCAAGTATGTTGTCGTCATCGTGATGCACTTGTATCATTCCAACTAAAAATAGGTTTGAATTCTACAGAATTTGGGTGTTCTCCAGTATGTCGGAGATTCGAAAGCTGAATGGGGTCACCACTGGATTGACAGAGGCTTTCAAGGTAGTCAGTTGTCTTGAAATATGTACTCACATTACATCAGACCTGCTCAAGTCATAAGTTATCCTTACATGAATAGTAGCTAGGTGATATTCTGTTTACTTGCCAGTTGCATTGTTAGTAGCATGTATGTATGAATTACCATACTTTGTGATGGTGTCAGTAGTTGACTGAACATGGTGGTATGCCCCTTTTTCTGTTGCTCTGCCTTTAGGCAATGGAATAATGTTATTTGTTATTAGGTGTCTAGCAGCAGTAGACTGATTCAGTTTTCATGTTAGTAATATGGGAGTTCTTGTGACTGCTGTTTCTCTGTTTCGTTGGCATTTGTTAATTGCAGTGCTTTGCTCGTGTGATCTCTTGTTGTAAGGAAGTGCAGTGATTGTTTGTCAACTTCTAGAAGAATGTTATAGTGAGAGATTTGTAGTACAGATGTAATTAATGCATTAGACGTACAAGTGAGCTGAATCCAGTGAGTCTCAAATTTTGTTTGATGACAGTAACCTGACAGCAGCGTCTGCTCTTAATTAAGTTAACTTAACATATTGCCCAGTGGCCTTCTGGCTAATAGCATATTATTATTAGAGAAGAGAACATGACCTTACATTGATTAGAAAATTAGCATCTAAAAGTTTGTGTTGGCTGCTGCTGCTAAGGAAATTCATTGTCTTAACATATTTTAATGAGTATCACATAGGCTTATAGTTTAACGTATTTTCATTGTAATGGTACGTTGTATTGCAGCTCTTGAAAGCATGCTCTCCAGTACTGCAGGGAAGTATTGTGTAGGAGACGAGGTAGGTGATACTGATTTTACATGTGTTCAGTTTTTTGTTATGTATCGTGTGGATAGGTTTCAATGGCTGATCTCTGTTTGGTTCCACAAGTTTATAATGGCAACAGGTACACTAGCACACACACACACACAGACACACACACACACACACACACACACACACACACACACACACACACACACACACACACACAGACACACACTTGCACATGCACACATGCACCATCTAGAGCATTACAAAGAAACACACATAATGCAACACTCACTAACACTGTGGAAATACCATATCGGTAATACCCTTCTTGGTATATGGTTATGTCTATATCGGATTAATGTCTTCAGAGAAGAAACGTTTAGTTGCTTTTCAAGTTTCCATAAGATTGTAGCTAGACAATGGTCTAGGTGAAATGAGTAATATCTAATAATGAACATCCTATTGAAACATACTTTGCAAAAGTAGTAAATGAAGGATTACTCATTTTGAGTTTATGACATTTTTGATCTTGTGCAAATGCAGGTTCAACGTTGATATGTCTAAGTACCCTATCATTTCTCGTATTAACGAGTCTCTCTTGGAATTGGATGCCTTCCAAGTATCTCATCCATCTAGGCAACCCGACTGTCCTGAAGACCTTCGATCTGCTTGATTGGTACATTTGGTAATATTAACTAATATGCTTTGTGACATGACTGACAGTTTCTAGCTGACTGTGTAGTAGCTACTATGCTGTTTAGCCAGAGTTATGATCATTGGAACTTCTTCAGGGAGTTTGTTTGTCATCAAGAAATGTTTTTCCATGCAAGTGATCAAAACTCACCAGTATATGCTGTTCTTTTCCATGCTTTTAATGTCATAGTTGTACCACTTGAACACTAGATTACAGTACTGTACACTGCTACTCCTCTGGTTCTCCATAGTCAGTAGTCACTAAAAAGGTCCATCATCGCAATAATTTAGTCTTTTTTAAAGTTCACCAGAAATGACATTCTCATTGTCTGATGAGTTACTAAATTAACAATGAAGGCATGTTGGGCATTCCATATGTGATCTGTTTTGATCTGTATAAGGCTATGAAGTTAATGTGATTTGTATCAATGTGTGAATATTAAATGGTTGCTAATTTGCGTTTGTTTTCTAATTGGCTATTTGAATTGCGTTCAAATTGTCAACAAGGGAGTTTTAGCTTACTTATTCTGGATGAACCTTGCTGTGTCTCTTTGGCATATTGAAATGTAGTTTTCGAATCTTTTGCTGACAATGTGGAGAGCTACAGTAGGAGAAGGGACACTCAGCATCAATTGAATCTTACAGTAGACTCTGCATAAAGATAATTGGGTCATGCCGGAAGGAGGTCATTACTCTGCAAGAGTCATTGGAAGCATAAATTCCTGTCAACTGCGAGCTGTAAACTAACACTACTTTCTTCTTCACGTCTCCGGCGGTAAACTTCACTCACCAACTTCAAGAGATATGGGAGCATCCCATATGTTGTGTGTGGTCTTTACGCAAATTGCTTTCTACCCACTGGTTCCCTCGCCCCATGGTAGTTCGAATTCGCGTCTTCGCCTGTCTACAAGCCTCGCTAGTATTACAGAGGACTTCTGTATCCTACTAGTACAGCGTACGCGGAGGGAAGTAGCTGTCTCAAATTGTGCATATACGTAGCTAGGGTGTGAGTTTGCATAGACCAACACTTTCCAAGGGACGTGCCACCTGTAGACGCACGAGTTCTGTATCAGAATCATTTTGGTGTGTTTTAGTTTTGGATTCAGCTCTTCCTTACTCTGTCAAACCTGCCTCTGTCCATGAGCGTCCAGTGGGTTTATAACAGGGTTGTTTCTGTTAGAACTTCTAGCATCTTCTAGTCTGTAGCTACGAATCGTAGGATAGTGGGTCTCCTAGCATTCTTTCTTTTCTCCTCAAATTACTTGTGCGTGTAGCCACATCGCAAATTCTGTAGTTAGCAACTAGCTACTGAATTTACTATTGGACGAGTCCTGCACAATGACATGTAGGACTGTGGAGGTGGGTAAGACCGCTCGTTGGAACCACATCTAACCTTACCGACTTGAGACACGAGATAACGCGAAGAAAGCGCCAATTAGAGACAAACCGCTAGATAATGTGGCCATGGTGTAGTAAGGTCATCCGGATGAAACTATTCATTCATTAATTTACGCCTTCAGCAACGTAGGAGACTTTCCTTTCTTATGCAAATAACTTGGCAAAGAAGCTTAGTATTGATCTAGTTGTCTTATCAACGCAAAGGCAATCGCAGCGATGCATATAGTCGTCATAAGAATGCCCTATTCAGTCCCTCCGTGTGACAAAAACCGTCTAACCAATAACCGCGAAGCTAATCGGACGATTCGGTATATTCTAATCGAATTAATATTGACTCGTGGATTGTACACATATACGCAGCACCTCGAGTGCGACTCTGCAGTAGCGCTTTTTCCATCCAGGCAAACATCGCAATCGGACATCATGGGCAACGCGAAGAGTAAACGCAATCGTAAAGAGAAGACGACGGCAAAGCCCGAGGAATCAGAGGAGTTGACACAACAACAAATAGAGGCAGTACAGCTGACGTGGAAGGCCGTGAAGCAAGATCTACAGGGCCATGGTATCAAATTCTTCGTCAGGTAAGGTAGCTCGAGGGCAAGTGAGTAGGCAGGTGTGGTAAAACGCGTAGTTGCGATGTTACAAAATGTAGTCGGCGGCCGTCAGTCGTCTGCCGTCTCTGATTACACGACTGTTAGCGCTGCGTGTTCGTGCATCTGCAATCTTGATCAAAAGCTCGCCGCATTCTTTCCTCCCTAAGCGTTGCTACAGTCGCCGATGTCTTCCAGCAACTTCATTTCGCAGCGAATTACGAGGAAGGCGGGGAGCAATTGGTTAGATTGACCGGAAAAGATGTAGAGCTCGAATTGCACAACTTGTTGCGCCCAGAAATACGAGTGGTCTCAACTAGTTGTGTTTTCTTTTGCAGAATATTCGACATTGCACCTGGCGCCCAACAGATCTTCGCCAAATTTCGCGATTTGCCGAAAGATGAGCTGCCTAGCAATCCCGACGTGCAGAAGCATGCTCTCAATGTTATGGAAACTGTTGGCAGTGCAGTCGACGGTCTCGACGACCTCGAAGCTCTCACTCCCGTGCTCCTAGATCTCGGAGCCAAACACGTACAGTGGGACGTTCAAGAGGAGCATTTTGATGTGCGTCGTAATTGCATTCTGATTCCGAATCCGTATAATTGACGTTAATTAAGTAGGTGATACTGTCACGTGTGTGTGTTTATATAGATTGTCGGTCAGGCGTTGTTGGAGACCCTCGCTGAAGGATTGGGAGAAGCGTTTACTCCGACCGTCAAGCAGGCCTGGACGACTGTGTACAACTGCGTTGCTCACGGCATGAAGCAAGGAATGAGGAACGAGCGCGAACAATGACATTGCACAGCAGACGTCTCCTAGATAGTACCAGAAAATTCAACTCATCAAAATTATTCGCATAAGAGAGATCAGTAAGCATAGTGAGCTATGAAAACTAAATGTACTACACGTACATGTGTTTGAGTAAGGGACTTGTTCTGTAGTGTTGTTTATTGTAATGACTAGATTTCTAATGCCTTACAGTACGTTTTGAAGTTGCACTAGTAGTACACAAGTACTAGCGGCAAATTTCTAATACATCAAGAGTCTTAAGTTTGTTGTTGTACACAAAGGTGTTAATTACCTATTGAGAGGAATGTAGTAGACTACAGTAGTCACCGAGTTCGTAGTGGTCTGGTAGACGTAATTTAGTGCGTCAGTTGAGTTTTTAAACATTCTTTTCTAATCGTTAATCTGGATAATTAGATTTTTAGTTTAGTTAACCTTGATAATCTGTCTATTCTCAAGTTCCCAGAGGCTTATAACTGATTTGTAGCATTGACACACTATCCGGTAGCACGCAAAAAAAAGCATCAACTACTTCAACTACTGCTCCCCTGCAAAGAAAGAATTAACTAATTGACACCTAACATGTGCGTATACAGTAGTAGCTGTCAGGTTGAAGTACACAAACAATAACACGTGCCTACACGTGCTCAGCATCATTTCGTCCACTTGTGTTAATTAATTCAGTGGAAGTGGTTACTGCAATGAACGTGGGAAGCGTATGACTGAAACAACTTGGAATGATACTTGATTAAGATCTGAGTCATCTGTAGTATAGCTATTGATTGATAAAGGATCTATACGTACATACGTACATATTATATATCACAATGGCGTTGACATTATCTATATATATAACTAAATAGATATAAATCTTCTGTCGTGTTACATGCGCAGCAAGGGTGATTGCTCTGTGTGTCTGGGTCCCTCTAATAGTTATAACTATAATAACTCCAACCACCAGATTAATTAAGCAACTGGGGCTTGCAACTCACTAGATAATCAACAACCAGAATAATTTAATCTGCACTACTACACATGACTACATGATGGCAAGTGTCCTTCAGGTCTCAAACTACAGTTTGATATGACATCAACTAAGAAAACGTATCAACATGGTAACAACTTACATTCATGCCCAAAGACAAACTCAAAAGTTGAAAAGGAGACTCTATAATCACCGAGGATGAAACATTGGGTTACTAGCAGGCAGTCAATAAGTTCTATAATCACGATATTTCACCACAGTCATCAGTGTGAGTTTGACTTCAGTGGATGACAAGAATATTTCAGCTGCAGTCGGTTTCCTACATCGTCCAAGACTGCTAAAGCCTGAAAAACAGCAAAACATTGCTGTTGGCAGATACTTACGCAAGGTCAACATGAATTCACCTCATCGAGCATCTCCCTAGTGTGAGCTGCTGAGAGACAGAATCGAGCTCGAGTTTCAGTAATCCCGGTGGCAGGAAAACCGACAACTACGACGCCAATACCTCGTGCTAGTAGCTCCCTAGAAAAGGCTCTACACAATAGTAGACATATTAAAAGTAAGCAATCCAAAGAACAAAGGTTGCTGATTCACTAACGCAAGCTTAGCAGGTTGAAAGATCATTAGAGGAATAACAGGCGAGTCGTGATTTCCCCAAACAATGAAGCCCATCTCCATCAATCTTCGCCTCATATACCTATAACACTCCTTTATATATTCTGGCTTTATACCGATTGACAGAAAAATGCTACCTGCTGTTCTCTGCTAATTGTTTCAAGCGATGTCTACCCAAATCGGTTCCATCTCGTCCCATTATCGTTTTGAGAGCAGAGACTGCTTGGGCAGCAACAGGGCCTGACATGGAGACTGCATAAGCATCATTATGTGAGTGCCTTCTCACCTGATCGACAATCTCCTGTATTATTGTATTGGTTTGGTTACAAACACGAGAAAAATGAGAGAGAAACCTTCACTAACTTCGCTTGCAGCAATGTAACCCCCACAAGCACCAAAGCTTTTGGTAAACGTGCCCATCATAATATCAATGTCGGCGGGATTAACACCCCAGTACTCACATACACCGCGACCAGTTTCACCCATTGCTCCGATACTGTGAGCTTCGTCCAAGTAAACATACGCCTGCCACAATCAATATGCAATAAGCACAACTGCAAATAAAGCAAACAAGCACACAGGCAGACACATAGACGACAGAATTTTTGCTAATGTTTAGACAAGACACAATCAGCCAAAATGCTTTCATTGTCCATGCTCATATTGCAATGCCATACAACGAGGACACAATGTACTATCAGTTGTAGAAAACATACACGACGACTATGGAAGACATTCATATGAGTTGCCATGCTCTCGCAAACATCTTTCTGTTCTGTACCCTTTCCCAATAAGCGTTCATTTGTGCATACATAGAACTGCTGCCTGCTACTTTTCTTGCATGTACACTTAGTATATAGCAAATGCGTAACCAAATCAGCAGCAGCAGCAGCAGCAGCAACAACAACAACAGCAGCAGCAGCAGCAGTACGTCTTACCAATCCTGATGATACTTTTGACAAGGTCCCTCTAGTCTGGATACTGGAAGACAAATTACCTACGAGTATTTTACACAATCTATGATAAGGGTTCGATGCGATACTTCAACAAAAATTACAGGGAAGTTTGCATGCCCAATCAACAAATAACGATTACTATGGAGCACAGATTGAATACGTCATCAATGTATGTGCGTGCTTGTGTATGTTGTGTGTGTGTGTGTGTGTGTGTGTGTGTGTGTGTGTGTGTGTGTGTGTGTGTGTGTGTGTGTGTGTGTGTGTGTGTGTCACTGTGTGTAACAGTTACACATCATTAATTAAGAAACCTTGTATTTCTTCTTTAGTTCAACCACTCTTGGCAAATTGACAACAGACCCTTCCATACTAGAATAAACAACAGACCACTTGTTATCATAGTTACCTTACAGAACAAGCCTCGGCCTCCCAGACCAGCGTAGGGACGATGCAAATCGTCCTCTTGAATTGGTGCTACACGGGTCTAGGAGGCCGAGGCTAATACAGAACTGCTGTTGTACCTGTAAACTCCCTCAACAACAATCAGTATTTTCTTGTACGGACGCCTGGTCCTCGGCTGGCCATAAACAATAGCATGACGCAGCTTGCGCTCTAAGTCATCCATATCTACATGTACACAACAGTTCAACAACTGACAAGAGTTTTTTAGCATGTCATTTTCTGTCTGTGCTTTTCATGAACTATGGCCACATATTGCCAAAACTACATACACAACACACATACACACGCACGTGTGCGCATGCGTGCACGTGCGTGCACGCACGCATGCACACACACACACACACACACACACACACACACACACACACACACACACACACACACAACATAGAGACGTGTATGTGTGGTGTACATACTTGCTCAGCACCATACACTACAAACTTTTCTAATGCAAGGTTGGTCTGACCATTGATCTCTATGTTTCTATTCACCAAAGTCACAAGTTATCAAGCCCCTGTGTACGTCCCTGTGTATAGTACAAATTATGTACACACAAGCATCATAATCAGAAAAACGATTTCAATGATTTAGACTCCATCACTAAAACCCCAAAAATGACAAATTGTGGAATTGTACCATGTATTTTAATATCATTGATGATAACACCTTGTCTAACTGTTAACAGTCATTAACTTTCCAAACATCCAATTCTATAATCAAATGACACTAATAATACACCATCCATAAAGTGCTGTTTCATGTATGCAAGTGTGGTTACTGTTCACTCAACATACGTACCATTGTGCTTAAAAAGTTCGATTTTGGCTCCAGACAGTCGTGATCCCAAAACGATTGAAGCATGATTTAGTTGATCACTTATGATCAACGATCCCTATGAAACACAGCAGTGAGCCAGCCAAATGCGACACAACCATTAACAAGCAACACAACCATTAACAAGCAACAAGCACAAACACACATGTTTGTGATAACAAAATTATGATGATTTCTGCACTGTTTGTACACAGTCCACAAATCACTATAATTTTCTATAGAGCATTACAGGCTGCTCAACATTTCATATTGTCAGCACTACAACTAAGTGACGTTTGTATGTAGTGTGGCTGCAACTATTATTCACTCTCTCAATGTCTTTTTGAGGTGGTAGGTTAGCATGAAAGATCCTAACGAATTTGATCGAATAGCAGTGACATGGTTAGGCCACTGCAAATATATATTAGTTCCTGGTCATTGTCTGCATATTTTTTTGTCACAAATCAAGGAAATTAAATATTATTACGCATGTACAGTATAATCGCTGAATACTATCCCATGCGTTTAGAGTGCTGCAAGTCCAAAGAATGGGCGAAGTACAGAAAATAGTAAAAACTTTACTTCATTACGCCATCCATACTTTTTGTGTTTGTGTACCTTTGGTACAGAATTGGAAACAGTGAAGTTGGACCTCAAATGCTGCATATTTTGTTTTCAAAGTTAATACAATTGAAATCTATTTAGTGGGCGTAGCATAACAATAATAAAAATAATAACCGCCTTTGTCAAATTTTGAAGGACTCAAGACCAGAAATAATACATTTTCTTGGTGTGGCCTTAGATTTGTCTAGTAGCAGTGTCTTCGCTGTCAAAGCCAAATCATTCTACCTTGCCAACTACAACTGGTAAGTTAGCAGAGTTTGTAGCAAAACCCATTCCAAATGTAAGGGCTGCCGGTTTGCCTACAAACTCAGCAACAAGCTGCTCCAACTCCTTATGAATATCAAGTGTTCCTAAACAACATACTTCTCTACAAAAACCGTTCAAACGTTTGCAGTATCAAGCATACCCAATTCTCGTCTACTACTGCAAGTTCCAGCACCGTATGTTGAAAGAGCACGACGAGCATCTTCTGCACAGGAGCCTTGTGTCTCAGCAAATCCAAGATAGTTATAAGAGCTGAGATTTAATGCACGAATTTTTCTGCCAGTAACTCTAATCAAATTAGAAAAAAGAGTAAATACATTTACAAAAAGGCAGCATCATATTCAGACCATAAATCAAACACATAGTTAAAAGTTATCGTAATTGGTCAAGTTGTGCATACTTGAGATCACTGTTAAATGAATCTGTTGTTTTCCTCTCCAAAACATCAAAATGGTCACCTGCATTGCTGGCAATTGGCCGATTCCAACAATCTTTTATTCTGCCGTATATGTTGAGAGTGTACATTGCTTCAAAGTCAGAGTACAAAGGAACAAAGTCCTAGATAGTAAACATGGCATCAACACCATACCACAAAAATTAGTATCTGTTGATGTGCAACAACCCCTTTCGTTCACTAGCATATTTAGTCTATGTTACAGTACATTGTTCTCTAGCACAAAAGTGTGAACCAACAAGTTACAAATTAAGTGTGCCTTTAGTATACTAAATCATACATTGTAACAAGTAACTGACACACATCTTGTTATATAGAGATGATATTGGCAATTCCTACAGTAATCTCCTCCCCTTTTTGTTGGGAAAAGTACTGTACCTCTCGTTGGGAGGAAGGCGAGTGGGAGGGAAGAAGTGTGAGGACGGAGGGATGGATGGAACCATCTTCATACAGCATTCATTCCCATCAGACATCAGTAAAAGCGTGTAGGTCCACCTCAATCTAGACAACCTCTTCAAAATAGTCAAGCCCAATGTCCTGAACACCGTATTTGAGCATTGAAATCCTAGTCATATGTGTGGGAGTAACATTCAGAACATGCCAACCAACTGGCGGCATTGACTAAACTTTACAGCCAATAACAAAGCCATGGTACAGCAGTCTTACATCAAAACAGTTTACTAATGATCTAGTGCAAGCAGTTTACAAACTTTCCTCAACATGACTAGCATGGAACAATTCACACACGTAAGAAGCAAAATTGACCCTTTACTAAAAATTTTAAAAAACCTACTACTTCAACATGATATAGTGAATCCGACATACGCGCTAATAACTGTGTGTGCATCTGCCCATCTAGCAAGATCACTAGAACATACAGTCACCCGTGTACACAAGTACGTAGCATATCCGCATCCGTTTCATGCATGCTTGTGTACTACACAAAAGACTCACAACCAATTATTATCCTGTCCTACTAATCTAACGTTACGTACAAGATCAGCAGTCCATCAGGCCACCATCACGCACCGCCTTTTTCTCCAAATTTGGATACAACATCAACATGCACGAAGTACGACGACAACTGAGCAGAACTGGCAGCTAGCTAACAACATTACACGTATGCACAGTCACAATCAAAAGAAGGGAAATCTGCATGCACAGCAAAGTTGCTGCGATCGGCGTAACGTAGGTCGCGTGGCTCTCTCCTCCCTGGTGTTGAGTTGTTCCGCCGAAACTTCCGCCGCCAGATGAGGTGGAGCAGCTGCTGCGTGAGACCGCATGATAACAGTATGTAGCATGCACAATGCACGTGGAGTAATCTCCTGGGACGGGAGTAGATACAAAGTGACAACGAGCACCCGTGACTTACCTTCATGCCTTCTACTTTAGCTCCGTATCGAATCCAACCCCAACGTCGGAGTAGTTCTCTCAGGTAAGATATAAGAATGAGAAGACCGAAAGCGAAGTAGGTAGTTATCGCTGCCCACAGCGGAATGACTTCGAATGATTCTGTGTGCGATGGTAAATCACATGGTTTCGAATTCGTTGTCGTGCCATTACAATGTTTTTCAGGCTCTAATGGCTTCACATAGCCATTCTGCTGAGCAACAACAGTTTCTGTGACACTGGCCGACATGGGGTCAAAAAGTATACGGGACATCGACAAAACGCAAATTATACGGGACTTCGACAATATTTTCTTGGCACAAAAATTACACATTGATATCAACGTGCGTTCTCAATTTTGCTTTCCGTAAACTTCCGTAATGGGAAGATTGAACTGTCTGCAGATCATTCTAGCAACTGGCATGCTAATCACTGGCTCGATCAATACTTTATCTAAGAAAGCACAGAATGACTGCACGTAAGGGCATGACCACTGTGTTGTGTCGTGGAGTGTCGCCTGCTTACGTAAATTGAGTTGATGTGATTTCTGATGCAGAGTGGGATATAACAACAGTCATGGGGCGCCACCTCACAAATTTGATCATCCTTGGTTTCAAACCCTTGTCATGTTTACTGGTAGGTGCACTCTAATAACTATGTTAATTAATTAGGTGAATCCTGAGGTTGTCTAAAATTCTAATTTGCTATATTTTCTATGACAAAAGTGAGAGGACTCATTACACACAGTAACTGGTCTAGTCTTGCAACTGGTCTAGGAAGTAGATCAATGTCTTTTAGTAGAAAGAAATTTAATATATTGTGAAAACAAAACAGAATGTACTTTCATTGATACTTCCAGATAAGATTCAAACGGTCTGTATCTGTGATGGAAAGTGCTACTTTGTCTACAGGATTATAATGTAGTTTATAGATTAATTCAATTTAATTCAGCCACATCATATACAGTACTGGACAAAAGTTTTGAGCCACCCTTCAACAATCCTTTTCTTTGGCCTTAAAATCATTTACTTATGAGTAAAGTAGACAATACCACTATCAATAGAGTCAAAAACACAAAACTGTATCATTTCAGTGTGTTTAATAGAACAGATTACGCCTAATAATTAGTATGGCGTAATACACACGAAAATAGACTAATTTGCAGGGTGGCTCAAAACTTTTGTCCAGTACTGTACAAATGACTGTGTTTGTTTCTTTTCTATAGGAGAGTCTTTATGCCTTATTGGCTTTGCTATTCAGCGGATAAGAGAAAATCGAAAATTGCAGATTTCAAGAGAAGTTAGTTGACTTAGATCGTCGATCATCATTTTTTTGAAGCTCAACAGACTTTTGTCACACGTCTTTGTGATTACAGGAAGAATTTACAGCTTGGAATACAAACAGAGAATACATTCATTATAAAAAGCCACCGTGAGTTTAGAAGCTGTAATTGATAGTTATTGATCATATTAATTAAACGATCAGTTTTAGTGAGTGCAAACCTACATAAAGTTGCATGCTCTTTGACATAAGTAGGAATGCAGAAATATTGCTTTTGTTGAGGAAGTAGTTGCTTGTGTGTGATGTCATTGTTGTATTTTATTGCTTGGTTTGGTGACAGACACAATCTTGTGTATATTGTTGTATGTATGTTGTGATGTAGGGTATGTCATTGGATTTTTATTTTACCAACTCTCTGTGATTTGACAGGAACAACTTTGGCTGGTGCCTATAAACTTGTTCTGTACCGAAACGTAATGTACTGTTTTGCTTGTTCTTTTTATTTCAAAGGAATTGGCCTTGTCATTGTCAATGCTTCAGTGTGGCAAATGCTGAGGGGCTCCATCATTGTATTTACTGGCATTCTGTCTGTTTTGTTTTTAAAGAGAAAATTGAAGTGCTTTCATTGGGTGGGAATACTATTAGTAGTGGTACAGACATTTGTTATTTAATTTGTAATTGCAAGACAGTAATTGTTTTGTGCATGCTGTTTTGAAATAGTTTGGACTGTGTGTTGTTGGACTATCAGACGTGTTTGGTCAGGATCAGTCACATAGTGGTTGGCGTGTTATAGTGGGTGAGTAATCAGTCAATAAGTGAGCAAAGAGAATGTTATGCTATTATTTAATGTTATTATTAATCTATGTTATTATTAATATCTGTCACTGCAAGTTAGGTGTGGGCATTGAAAAATGTCTGTACTAGATCCATGCTGAGAGTTGTGGTTGTGGTTTTAGGTATCATATTGATTGTGGCTGGTCAGCTTGCTAGTGCTGCTCAGATGGTAGTTGAAGAGTCGTTCTTAAAGAAAAGGCGATTCGCTCCACTACAAGTATTATAATGCGTTATGTGACTTGAGTTATGTAAGCTGTACTTCCTTCTTCAGGTAGTTGGAATGGAAGGCCTTTTTGGAGTTATTCTAACTGCAGGAGTAAGTCACACGAGGTGTGGTGTTTGTATTGGCATGTATACACAAGTCTCTTGCTTATCAGGTTGTACTGCCCATTCTCTATCATATTAATGTTAATGGAAAGCCATACGAAGATGGGTGAGCAACTAAAGTGTGTTATGCTCTTTGATATTGTCATATATGATTATGGGTATGCAGACTTGATGCCATTTACCAAATTATGAATAATTGGGTTCTTCTGGGAATGACATGTATATTTCTGTGTTTTCAGTGTGTTCTTTTCACTACTGATGTTCATATGTTTATAGTGCTCTACTTGACTTCAATAATATTCTATAATTATTGTGGATTGGCAGTCACAAAGTCACTGACAGGTGGCTATAGTATCCCTTTGAACAGAATGCTTGACTGTTTGCTCAACAATTTGCTGCATGTTATATATTTTAGCTGTTCATCGGACTCTAATTGATGCATTGAGAACAATAGTCATTTGGGTCGTAGAACTGGTGATCTATTATGCTGGAGCTGAGGTACTTAAAATCTCAATAATATATACTTTAATTTATTCATTCATTCGTGTTGATATTACAGAGCTTTGGAGAAGGATTTAGTTGGTGGAGCTTTGTTCAATGTATGATATGTTGTTCTTATGAGATTCACTTGGTGGCTAAACTGTTATTCAATGGTCGTTGATCCATAGTGGACGGCTTTGTGTTTTTGCTCATGGGCACATTGCTTTACTATGAGATTGTTGAGGTACAGTGCCTTGGAGCAAGCAAGACAACGCTTGAAAGGTTCTTTGAGAAAAGCAAAACTGGTGAAAACAGTGACAGCGTGAGCCTTTGATTAATTAGGATATTAATTAGGATGCCGGTATCATTATTTGTTATATGGTAGGTTACTTTGCTTGGAGACAAAAGCGAAGATGATGGAAATGACGAATACGGAAACAGTGAGTAAGTAAGACACCAAAATTGATACTCTCATGGATTATCTATTTTCAGTACAATACAATGCCTGTAGGATTACCACATAACGGTCAAACAATATGATGGCAAGTCACTAAAGGATGTCTCTATTGTGTACCAGGACACAATGGTCCATAATAAAGTAACACTCACATGAGATTTTGAGAGGTTGATATCAACCTTAATTAGAGTATGTAATAAAACATACACTTGGTTGTGATAACTACAAGCTATGGCAGCTATGCTCAATGATAATGACTTAGCATGATCAATGGACTATTTTAAAAAAGCTAGACACAACTAGAAAACAATGCAAGAGTTTTGAAAGCATTCCACAGAACTTGAGGTTGGGCTTCACAAACGAAACGCTTCTTTAGCTCTATACTGAACTGTCGTGAGGTAAGAGACTGTCCCGCCAGTGACAAACTGGAGTAGTCGTTGTCTTCACACATAGCCATCTCCAACTGTTCTTTGAGAATCCACTGACAGCAGTCATCGACAGACATGAGTGGTGTGTTACTAGGAGGTCCCCACAACATCAGGCCGACAACATGGATCAATGTTAGTGTCTCTTTCCGTGCAGATGGTTCGTTTAAGACCATATTTTTCAAAAGGCTGTGAAGAGAATTCGAATAGCATGATGGCAATTCTGGTATTTCACTGTTACTGTAATGAGGTTTGGCCATCGAAGAGCCAGGAAATTCATCATTCCAGGAATTGCTGTTGGGACTGCTGCTAGGAGGTTCTCTCAGGAGATTGAAAAACATCCTGCCAATTGCAAAGGTATCAGATTTGGCATATATATCCAGTAAAGTCAGTTGTGTCGTTGCCGTATTTGGAGGGCCTGAGCGGCTCCATCGTGCAAGCTCTGGTGCCCAAGCATGAGCATTACCTGCAAACACCTGTGTTTTTTCAACAAACTCAACAGCAGCTGTTGGTTTTAGTTGTTGTCTTTGCACTGGGAGAGATGACAAACTATTAGTCCTGCTTACAGCAGCATTATTTGCATCCAATCCATATCCACTCTCTATTTGTTTATGCTTGTCATGTGACTGGCAAGCAGAGTTAGCAGACTTGATAACACGTCTAGCAAAACCAAAATCAGCAATGACCACTTCCCAGCCAGACATTAATATATTTGATGCTTTTAGATCACGATGGACAACACTATTAGTGATTAAATGATGAATGCCACAGAGAAGTTGGTAAATGATTAGAAGGTACTCCCATTCTTCCACACCAAATGGTGGAATTGAGTATTGTCTCTTCTGTTCAATGATCCATTTTTCTAATGTAGTCTCATACTCAGGCATTACAAGGAATGTGGTTGTACTTGCCATTTCCAATGGTACATCAAACTGTTGGGGAACTAAGAACTTCAAGTATTGATGAAATGATGCAGTTGACCCTTGATAGTGGTGTATAACAGGAAGGACATAGGGGGATGGTGGAAGAGTGAGGGGTACATCATGTTCAGCACCAAACTGGGCACGTAGCCAAGGTGTTCCACTGAATCCAACACCATGACTGCTCTGCAGCATGTTGATGAGATTATTCATCATCTTGAGCACAAGAACTCCAAATTTCACATGTCGAATACGAAATACTAAACTACAGCTGCCTTCTAACAGACCATCAAGTTTTCGATTAAACGGACCATCACCAATTATTTCAAAATCTTTGTTTAGCTCCCACTGATGACCAGCTTTTGTAGTCAGAGTCTGTCGCAGGCTTTCATATGGCATTTCGAATAGTTTAATGCATGATGCAAGCAGTCCCTGAGCTACTTGAAACTTCTCAACAGACACTGCTTCCAGTAACCCAGCAAACATTGCTGGCTGTAATACCATTCGACTGCTTTGTCCTGCTGCACCCTGTGATAACACTACTTTGCTCTTCACTTTAGGTTTGGTCATTCCAGCATGCAGCTGCAATGTAAGAGATGCTGTTTGTTTTCGAAGTTCTTCACTTTCGGTAGAAGTTTCTTCTAGTCTTGTCTGACAAAACTTCAGCTTTTGCCTTACTGCTTGACAGTCACCTTTAGTTATTCTTAGCTCCTCTTCAACTTGTGCCTTCTCTTGCACCAATCGCTGATGATCAAGACGAAGTATTTCAAACTTCTCTCTATGCAAACTGTTTTCTTTAGGTGCTGAAGTAGGCTGAATTTTGGTCTCTGCAGTTTTTGCCACTTCAAATTTTTCGTTGCTAATTCGGCCATGCTGAAATTGCCCAGATTTATCTGATTGCTCTTCAAGTGATATGTGGCCCATTGATTCAGTCATCGGTTCACAAGTAACTGGCATTGCAACTGGTGCCAACCCTAAATCATAAGAATTTCTAACTCCTCATTTTCTTATGTTACACTCGATAACAATCAATCATGCAGGGAAGTTAAGACTACACTATCACATCCTCCTCCTACTGCCTGCAACCGGTCAACACCCAAGGACAATCTGTAGCAAATCCTCCCATAATTTCCACCCACAAAACTATCAGGTCTGGTGGTGGACCCTCTTAGATGCTACAACAGGTACTCATATTACTTACTTTAATTAAGCAATTTCAACTAACCTTGACGTCTGTTTGCATTTTCCATCATTGCCTTGAGGAAGGATGCTGCCTCGATCATCTCATTGCTGTCTGCCTCAGCCAGTGGTGTTCTACCCTGCTGATTCCTAGCAGTCAACTCAGCTCCACCGTTCAGCACCAACAGACGTATCACAGCCAAGTGGCCCCTCATACAGGCCATATGAAGTGGCGTATCCTCATTGCCGTTGACAATGTTGGAGCTCGCCCCATACTCTAACAGCGTCTCCGCCATTTTCAAAAATCCACGGTCTGAAGCCGCGTGTAAAGCGGTCGATCCCCATTTGGTTTTTGCATTAGCATCTGCTCCTCGATCCAGCAAAGCAGCCACAAGATTTTCATGATGTTTACTGACGGCCCAGTACAAGCAGGTAGCTTCCAAGCTATCCCGAGCATCGACGTCTGTACCTTCCGCAATGTAGGACAACACACTGCTCGTGTCACCAGCCTTAGCTGCTCTATGCATCGCCATTGCTTTAGAATCGGGAGAGTAGGCTAAACACAGAAGGAAAAATTACACGAATGTTCACGGGGTATAGAGTGGAACGGGGTGGCTCTAGCTACCAGGAACTCTCGTGATCACATACAAATCCGTATTACAAGTTATCTCGCAACAGTAAATTTGCATATGAGTACATGCAATGTCATGCCAATAGATGCCAGACGGATTAGCTCAGAGGAAACGCCACGTAAGAATACAGTACCTCCATCCCAGCACGTTGCCATCAGACTGATCCAACAGAACGAAGAAAGACTAGAAACTTAGCTGCGCAACACATGCGAAAGGAGTCCCCTTCGGTCTCCTCTGGCAACTGCAGCTTGCAGTGGCAGTTTTCGCAGTAGCGGCAATCGATGCACACTGATAGTGGATCAGGCAAAGAATGACGTGTAGAGTCGAGTCGCAAGAGTGTTTTTAGATTTATAGCGGAAGTATTGGGCTTGCGGTTTGTACTATGTAAAAGGGGATTCCCCCTTTAACCGATTAGATTTATTAGATTAGATAAATGTGGCGTCCTGAATGCGAGAGCTTGTAGCGATTGTACGTACACCGTGGATAGGATCTCGCACGGCGGTTGTCTTGTCTCTGTGTTCTGAGAATGAAAGCAAGAGATGGAACACGTGGTTGGATAGGATCACATGGAACAGTTAGTACATGCACACTGCACCATGCACATGCAACGTCCAGGTTGTTTTAGTGCTCTTTACTTTTCAACTCTAACTGTACCGTCTAGCTTCAATTAAATAACAGCATACACGGACGTCTACTAGTAGATAATTTGCTTCCTTGTCAATATTGTATAAACACTCTGCTGTTGTTTACTATCCTATAGCTGGAGCTCTCACCGTTGTCCGGTTCAATCGGCCACTTCTTTGAAAGAACTAATCAATGCGGCAGCTTACATCAGTATCCTTCCTTAATTAATTGTTTTCTGTGTTCACCAGGAAGTAACACTGCAAGGAGTAGGGTGTGTACTAGGGTGTGTACACTCCACCCTGACTCCAACTCCACCCTATGTACCATGATACACCATGATACATCAATACATACACAACCATGGGCACCACAATCACCTTTGTTGTGAAACCTGTGAAGGATGCAAGTATTGAGTTGTTAGAAGCCAGAAGCTTCCAGCAATCTCATAATCACCAGATTTGTCAATGAGTGGATTACTGTGCAGCATGTAATACAGGGGACTGAGCTAGATATGTGGTGTGTATGTGTGTGTGTGTGTGTGTGTGTGTGTGTGTGTGTGTGTGTGTGTGTGTGTGTGTGTGTGTGTGTGCAGACAAACAGCAGCACAGTGTTTTTGTAATTAACTAAGACTATACAATCTACTACAGTAGAACAATCTGGCCATCGATCTCATCTGTTGCTGCTACAGTCTAGATGATGACCATGCAACTACAATATGACCTATACGTATTTATAAAACAGTTAATAGTGATTTAAGTTAACATAATACAATTACTATATCATAACTTTGAACTTTGCACTATCAGTGATATTCGCTTTTTGAACAAATCCTACATATCAAATCCCATCCGGTTGCCTAATACTGAAAAATAACGTTGATGCTGATATATTGTATAGACTAAGTAGTTAGAGTTAAGCACGACACTAGTCAACGTAGCTAGCTCGTCGTTAGTTTATCAAATCTGAGAACAGGATCAAAGAGGTAGGAAAACTAAAGCACGTAGATCATTGCATTGTGTGCATTGTTTAATTACTTAAGTTAATAAAGACATTGAACATTGCAAACGAAACGTGATGGATCGATCATTACCTTAGAATCTGGCGACAGCTTGTTTCAAATCTCGTAGATATCAATTAGGTTTGTTTATCACGTGATTGGTTGCATGACAACAGAGTGTATAGTAGGTACTGTATGTAGCAACAGTTGCTACACACGAAATGATGAAGAAGGGAAAGAGCAAGGGAAAGGGAAAAGGCAAAGGGAAAAAGGGTGGGAAGAAAAAGAAAGAGTAAGTTTTCTATTAATGTGTAGATTTTGTCAATTTACGAGGGGCCCTCTTGCGGGTTTCACTTTGCTTCGTTCAGTAAGAAAGACAAGAAGCCGAAGAGTGCAAAGGAAGTGCAGTACCGGGAGGCTATAACCAACGCAAAGGTTTGGGAGGCACGTTTGGAATCAACAGAGAAATCTCGACTCGAATACAGGCGAGAGATGCTGCGATCGCGAAATGACCTTTTGCATGACTTCATAACGACAATTACACTTGCAGAGAGAATGTCCGGAGGCTTGTCCATGAGAACGATGATTTACAAAAGAAAATGGCACAGGTGTTGAGAAACACATGCAGACGCAGAAACACTTGCAATTTCTTACCCTGTAGCTGTTTAGAATGAGAAAGACACTGTTGAGGTGCTGTCATTTCTAAAGCGCGAGGACGTGGTTAAAGATGATCAGGTGTGCAGGATGGAGAGTATAGTTTACTTGATTGGGATGGTATATGGTTGAGCGTTTGTTGTTTGGGTTGTGGTAGATGTCCAAGTTGCAGCAGCAGCTGAAAGATTTTAGGCGCGAAGGTCGTGTTGCTATTGAAGCGACAGAGAGAAAGTTTGCAGTTCAGATTGAAGCAATGGATGCATCTCTTGTGCAAAAGGATGAAGAGGTATGCATAGATGGCTCTCTCTGTCTGTCTGTCTGTCTGTCTGTCTGTCAAAGAAGTATATTTTTATAAATCGGAACTATTGCTAAATCAAACTAAGCAACTCTTAAGTTAACTAAAAGTATAATATGTGATACACTACAGTTGTCTGTTTGTCTGTCTGTCTGTCTGTCAATACATATATTTCTTAGGCAAGACATTATTACAGTCCTAGAATACGCTAAAATCAGCAAGTTCTAAGACAACTTGGACTCTTAAGCCACGTTTACATGGGGTCCGCTAAATTGTGTTGTAGGCTCGGCCCTGTTTGTATTCACATGTCCATAACCACCATCGACCTCTTAGCTAGATGCGCAGGGTGTGAAGTATGAGTCAATCGCATGAAACAATGGTGGGACGCAGAAGCATACTATATGGACCGACGAAGAGGTGACGGCACTCATGATGACAGCGTGCAAAACCAACTCAATGGCGTGACTAAAATTATTTGAAAAGCATGTGAGATGAGTTCACAATCGTCCACCATGATTAACAGCATGCGCACGCTAGTCAATGATGGGCGGAGCTATATCATGACTGGGGCCTGACCTGGCATTCGAAAGTGAGCCATGCCCGTAGGACCGGGTCCCATAACATCGTGTAAACGAGGCTTTAGAGGTCACTAAGAGTCAACAGTTGACAATAAGCTAACAGAGTTAGTCTAGTCTGTCTGTTTGTGTGGCTGTCTGTTTGTCTATGGTGTGTCTGTCTCTGTGTTAGGATGAATAGATGGATTTATTGAAACATCTTAATGCAAATATGTAATCAATGGTTAGGTTGGGTGTTGTCATTTTTGTGCCTGACTCTTCTCTTTATTCACACAAATTAATAGTATCTTTTTTTGTTAGATTGAAGCTCTGCAGGTAGAATTGAAGCAGGTGAAACACTTTAGACAGAATCGTGCTCAGATGCAGAAACAAATGGAGGAGGTCAGCCACGATATTTGCCCAGCCCTATAATTCCCAATTCAAGTATTGCTTTGGTGCTTGTATAGTTGCAAAATACAATTGATGATTTGGAGTTGCAAAACAAGCAGTCAGTCATGCAGCTAGAACAACGTTATCTAGAGGAGAAAGTATATACAATCTCAATTGTACTGAATGTTTGGTCATTGGTTTATGCACTTGCTGTGTTAGGCAAGACTTCAGCAAGAAGCAAGTAGAAAGGTGGAAGAGCTAGCGGCACAGGCTCATGATGAAGCTGTTCGGTAATAGATTGTTAGTAGTTGCAATACATTTTTCTGATCTAGCTCACATGCTTAATTAACCTTTTGGCTGGATTGGAAATGATGTTGACCACTTTCTTGTGCAAAAACCTTGTTTCTATACTATACCATACTATACCATACCATACCATACCGTACCATACCATACCATACCGTACCATACCATACCATACCATACCATACCATACCATACCATACTATACCATACCATCCTATCCTATACCTATTGCAGGAATTTGGATGAGACAACAAAGTCTGTTTACAAGGAGAATATTTCTCTAAGTGAGGCTATCACGTACCACACAACACAGAGTGAGCAACTACAAAGCAAGGTTGACACTTTGGCAAGCGAAATTGCATCACTGAAGGATGAGAAGGAGCTCAATGGAATGCTAGTGCAAAAAAAAGTGGTTGAATCCAAAAAGCACAAACGACAGATCAAAGAGGTAAGTAATATTTAAACACAAGATGTAAGCATTTGTTTTGTAATTGTAGAATATTAGGTTGGTATTTGTTTTTATTAATAAAAGTTTTAAGAAGTTGGGTATTTATTGGACAGTTTGTTTATCACTATATCTGGAGAAAGCGGTGTTAGAGCTAAAAGGTGTGAAATTATACATACAAGACTTATATAATATGCTTCTAGACTGTATTATTGAATGGAGTAGCTGGATGTGTGTAAATGCTGGTGTCTTATGTACTGCTGTTATGTTCAGTATGCTGGTGTACTGTGCTGTATATTGAAAATTATACAGACTATTTGCATTTATTAAATGACATTAGGAAGCAGGAAAATTGCACTGTAAATTGTTGCATTGAAAGGAATAAGTATGAAGCCTGCAGTCAATGACGAAAGTATTGCCAGGTCAAATAGTTTAATTAAATTGCATCAACTAAATGTCAAAACTGAGACAATTATGGATTGTGTAGAATGATGCATGGAAGTCTGTTTGTATATGAAAGTAATATAGATACGTAGGTGTTCAGTTTTTACTGAAATATTGAAAATGTAGTTGTGTGCTGGAATTTAGCTTCGTGAAAAGGTGGAGACGTTGGAACAGACACTGACTCAAGTGGTGAGAGAATTTGAAGTGGAGAAGGAGATCTTAAGACGACAGACAGAAGCTGAGTTGAAGAATAGCAGAGACGAAATTAGTCGTCTTCAACGTCAACTTGAAATGAGAAACAAGGAAACGAATCACATTAAACTGCTAGCAAAAAACTTGCTTTTGCAGGTTAGCTTGTTTTTTGGATAATCACTAATTAGGAAATCGTGAAGTTATAATTTCTTATGATGTCATTGTAGAGGTCAGATGTTGAGACATTTTTTCTTGATGCACTAGAGCATGTCAAAAAGGAAATATCTATCAACAGGTAGGCTGCATTTCTAGACAAATGTGTCATGCATTGGACATGAGGGTGTCACTGAACAATTATTGAGTACTACAAGTTTATTAATTAAATAAGACAGTTTGTTACTATCAGACTGCAGATCCAACAGCAGGGCGTTTTTGTCAGTGGTTTGCGGTTTTGTTTCAGAGCTGAATATCGCAAGCATGCATTAGTGGCTTATCAGAAGAGTGTTGCTGCAGCTCAGCGAGGAGAGCAAGAGTTGCCAAGAGTGCGAACATTTAGGTTGCAGTTATGATTAGATCTGTAATGGCAAAGAAGACATACTTTCACTTTGTTCTGTGTAGATTACTAGATCAAAGTACCAACAGTGTTTATAAAGACTTGGAACAAGCGGAAAGCTGGTAGATTGTGATAGGTTGTTTTTTGTTTGTTTTTTTAAAATTCTTGTTTGTTGTAGGAGTCATGTATCTAGTAAGGTAGATGTTGGTGATTTGACGTGGGAACAGAAGGAGCAACTTCTTCGATTTCTCTTTGCGAAGATGAATGGTCAAGGGAAACAAAAAAGGCAAGACATAGATGTTTAATTATACGTTTATCAACATTGGTTTTAATACAGTGATTTGAAATCTAGAAAAGCTGAGCATTCTCAGCACAGTCTTGTGCCATTGACTAAAGATGAAGACAGATCTGAGTTAGTCATGTTTAATTCGTGCATCTTTCGGCAATTCCACTTTCCACTAACTTACCGTGCAGCTCAGTCCATCTGATTAGAAAAGTTCTGCTTAAATGTACCCTAGGAAATTCGGAGCACTACCATGTATTTAGACCCGGATATGTCACACCTATCCATGCATGCATTCATGTAAACAGCTAGACAACAGTGCCGAGTCTGAGCGAGAAAGACTGAGCTTGCACAGCAGCGAGAGCACTTTATAGATCTCTCATAATGAAACGATTTGTATACCAACATGCAGCAGCAAGCAACAAGTCAATGCATGAGCAAGACACCTTCTATGAGGTTCCGGTGATCGCAGCTCGATTTGAGCATGCGCACCAGTCGCATTACAGAATGCTTGGGACTGAGCCCAGAACAATAGTAGCTGCCAGTAGAAAACGCACGAGTCGAGTGATTGGAAAGAAACGGTTGACTTCTGGATTTTACTGTATTGAAGTATGGATACGTGGCCAGCGGGTTGATTTTTCAAACATTGAATATTGATAAGTGGAAAAGTGCAACTACGGATAAGTGGAAACCATATATGAGTAAGTGAAACATCTGCTGTTGAACGTTGGACTAATGTACACCCACCCAATGATGCTATGATAATGGAAAGTGGAATGGCCGAAAGGTGCATGGATTATGTTTTTCTTTGTGTGGTTGTGATCATCTGTCCATTATAGATGCATGTAGGTGTTGAGGTTTAGGATTTGAACAGACTGCCAATAATAGTTGCTTCACACCTATTTGCAACAAAAAAATGTGACACAAAGATATTACAACAGATTGACTCAATGATCATGCATCTTGTTTCAGACATTTACGTTTTGTGTGTACTGTTATCTTCTCATGTAGCCAAATGCACTGTAAGCAGTGGCAATAAACCAGTGGTTTGCACTGGCCATAATTAACTGGCATTGAATTGGTTCTTGTTATGCACTTTATCGTAGTTGATGTATCTCAGCCATTTATTTGGTGCATGATATTCCTGATAACAAGGACCATACAGAAGAACTTCAGTCTTGAAACCTATTCTGTTACTGGCTTGCCACATACTATATATACAGTGGAATAAATGCCTTCCGTAGATATTACTGGTAAGCTACAACACTTGATACTAGCAACTTTACTAACAAGACTCAATTTTTCTGGCTTTTTGTGTATTACTATGTATGTATCACATCATAAATCACATCAGAATTATATTGTTGCAGGCAACATGGTGAGAGCATCAAAGAAGAACAGACTTTTATTACTCAGCAAGGAGAAACCACTGCTGCATCAACTGTTGTGTCTTAGCTGCGTTTCAAAGTGATTTGGTGAAGATGGAGTAGCAAAATAGGACAAAGACATCACATTATATTTTGTACATTATATCTGCAGATACAACTTAATTGTGGTAGAGATGCTTATTGTTGTCTTTAAGAATCTCAATCAAACCACTTTCTCACTGTGAAGTTGCGCATGTTAGTCTACTGACTCAGTGAGTAATCATTGTCCTGTATGGATCAGCAAAACGTCGGGCAGCTTTTACTGTACTCTCTGTCTGTTTGGAAGTTTGTATGAAAGTTCATTCTTTAAATTTTTCTTATTTTCTTACCACAGAGGGTATTTTTACTTTGGAAAATGGTCTAACTTACTACATACGTGAGACCATATTTTTTCCTGATATTATTGTGTAGCGCGTATAGTTTGGTGGAACTCGAGGCTATTTATGTCAGTGCGCGAACTGGTCATGGGTTTCCGAGTCTGTTGGCAGAGACTCTGATGGTTGGTTCCAATTCTTATTTTTCCACTTTAATTAATAAGCAGTGCTCGTGCGTTTAGTTTATGTCAACAACAGGAAAGGCTGCTACTGTTGTGGTTGGGTCTCTTATCGGGTCATACGCTCTGTGGAAATGTCTCAGTAATCATCCAACTTCTAATCTCAAGTCAACTGAATCTACAGGCTCACATGAATATCTTCACAAGGTTTGTAATATTTTGGCAGGCTTTTGTTTCATGATATTTCATCTAGAAACGATGTGTGTTGACAAAAAATTACACTTTAACTTGATTAATTTTATCAAAATTATTCTATTATATTGTGATACCATAGTTTCAGCTTTTGACTGAATACTAGAATTAACTAAGCAGCTCAGCAGATGATCTAAATAATAGAGGAAGCACAGACTGGTGTATTTTTTATACCTACAATTCCAGATGTGTAGAAAGGTATCATTTATGATTTCTAGGTTAGTTGTTGTGATGTCATTTTTTAATCATGAAAATATCTCTAGCTAAAAAATTAGACTGCTTTTTACATTTGATATATTATACACATAGTAATTGTTTGTTTTCTAGCTGGTAAGCAAGGACAAAGTTGTTGTCTTCATGAAAGGCGACCCTCTGAATCCCAGGGTTTGTGCATATCTTTGTTTTTACTCATTATTTTAATCAATCTATAAATTAACAGGTGGATTTCAAGCTTAGATTAGATTTTTGATTGACACACTAGTTTATAGTCTTTGTTGTGTTGTTATGTAATACTGTGTGGTCAGACTCTGCTTACTGCTCATCTTATTACGCTGTACTCTTTTGTATACACATTTTGTCTGGATAGATATTGTAAGACATTTTCCTGGTCTTGTTCTTGGTGACTGGACAACGTTTTATTCTTATTCTAGATACATATTTAGTAAGCAATGTAATGTTTTCTATTGTACGTTTTCTAGTGTCGTTACAGCAAGCAATTGGTTGATATCTTGAAAGAGTACGGTATGCTATTTGTGACTTGTGTGCAGTTAATGGATTACATAATAAGACTTTGTCATTTCTGATTTTCATAAGGTGTGAACAAATATGCTTCTTACGATGTACTGAAGGATCCAGCAATGAGGAGTGGTATCAAGAAGTACTCGTAAGCTCTATAGATAGCAGCCATTTGCTGTTTGTAATTTAGTTCAAGTGTGTTGCTGCATGACAGTGATTGGCCTACATTACCTCAACTTTTCTTCAAAGGGCAGTTTGTGGGTGGAGTCGACATTGTTACAGAAATGCATCACAATGGTAAAAGGGATTTCTAGATCTTTGTCTGAATTGTGTTTTAGTTTATGTGTTGTAGGGCAGCTCGGTGAGGAGCTTAGGAAGGCAGGAATTCGATCGAAGTTGGCTGAGAAACAGGAATTGCAACAGCTGGGTATACGTACAGCTTTGTTGGAGAAACACAAATTTTACAGAAATAAGTAGACTTGTATGTAGACTGTCATAAGGATGTACAAAACAAACCTTTGGGTAATCAATATCTGCAGTTGAATTTGGTAATGGTAGAAATTAGAGAATTCTGTTAATTTAGAGATTTACTGTTTGTAATTTTTCATATTTTTGCCGTCTGTCCATGCCAACTGCCAAATTCTTATTCATACATCATGGCATACCTAACTCTTTCAGAGAACATTTGACCTACTGGGTGAATCAAGTTTTATAGCGAATTATATTATACTAGCTGTATAGGGTTGGTTATAATATTGATGATGAATATTGATGACACTTCTGTTCATTTCTTGCATGTCTAAGGTGTTATTGACCACATCATTGTCTTTGCGTGCTAAGAGGCGGGAGCTTATAACAAGTGATCAAGAGAGGTCTCACCTGAAGATCACTTGCAATTGCTCTTTGTGTGTGTGCGTGTGTAAAGACCTTGTCGTTTCAAAGACTTTACTTTGTTTGAAGAACATACCGTTCCAAGACTTTTGTTACTCAAGATGGTAGTAAACATATTTGTAACATACTGGTAAGCATTTAGTTGCTTGTAGATTTATTGAGTACAAATACATGTTTCTTATGTTTCTACAGAGAATGAGGGTACGAGCCGAAGGTCGGATGTTCTTGTGACTGGCAAGTTTCTGTGGTATAGGTTAATTTTTGGTTGCCTGACTAGTTCTTAGAGCTGAAGGAGAAGCTCAATGAACGATTCGGCTCAGACGTAGACGTTCAAGGAAAAGAGACCGAAGAGGAGACTGGGTGGTTGGAAGTACAGGTTGTGGGTGGTAAACTGTTGCATTCTAAGAAGGTACGCAATTGTACAGTTATGAAACACTCAATATCTTTGTTAGAACTACTTCCTTTAGAATGGAGATGGCTTTATCGACACTGAAGAAAAGCTGCAGAAGATTTTTCAAGGTGTCGAGCAAGCTATGGGGAAAAAATCTCAAAGTTGATCTAGCTAGCCAATAGTCAATATGAACTGAAAGATTCTTTCTGCAAGTAACTGTGTGCTCGTTTGTGATGGGTTCTACTCAAACCAGTGACAGTAGAGCCTTGATGTCATGAGCTTCAGCTGCATAGCAGATTGGTTTCTTATTTGCTAGAAAGGAAGTGTTTACTTTGACACGGTTAGCCAATAGATTATAAGATTCTCACAAGATTGTCAGTAGACTTCACATTATCAGGCCCTCACTTCTTTAGCTGCTTAGTGTTCACATCACCTAATGCAAAACGCCTAGCGTGATAATTATTAGACACTCTCAACAGAGCACTTTGCCGCTATACCTACTCCTAGTCTCTCATAGTCAGACTCTCTCCAGCCATCAGACTTCCGGGCAAGATGCAGTTGATTTAACGTCATTTTGATTTATAAACTTAATGTATGGCTATGCACAAGTTGATGTGACTAACAAATTTAACCTAACTATAAACTAAGCTCTATCTACATATCTATACCATGCAGTCCGGCCTGTTCAAACAGTGGCCGTTGTGTGACTGTTGTGACTTCTTTCTAGGTTGTAACTTTCAATATAGTATTACCTGGCCTTTTTGGTCTACACAGCAAGTTTTACTGTCTTCAACAACATAAATTATATTTCAATTTGTGCAACATGTACAGTAGTTTACATACTTCAAATCAATAGAGCGAATCAAAAGATGCCGGACAGGAACGTTCTAGTATTTATGAAGTCGATGGCGTATGATGCATATATAGTCGTGGATCTACGTCATACCATATCGGGTATATGCAGGACAGCTAGAAACTTAATAGGGATTTAATTTGCTCGTGTAGAGCTTTCAACTAATAAGATCATATATATCGAGCTTTCAAGAACATATTAGAACAGTTGTCAGTAAAACTATGGTGCTACAACGCCAAGATGCTGCATGCACGTATGCAATTAGAAGTTTTAGATGTTCGTAGTTGGGATTTGCCTACTTGATTTGGGAGAGACGTTGGAAGGAAGTTGGGGTATTGTAAAATTCAATGTCTTATCTTTCAAAGAGCGCCTGTACTGAAGCACTAGAGTGCTAAACTCTACCTGTTATGCAGTAGGCGGAGCGAGTCTGTATCGTACGTCACGTGATCGGCCAGCGCTGCTATTTACTACAGTTTACACCCTAGCGTTTCACACCTTGTTGTAAATCAAGCTAGAACTGCTCGTGCTGAAAACTGTAGTTGTGCCCGAGAACGTTTGAGTCTCTACGATGCAATTAGCGCGCGTGTCTAGCAACATCATGACGTCTAGGCATCTCAGATCTTACCAAGCGCGAGCTTATTTGTTCTTAAGTGTTGGATGTATTCCTGACCACTCCTGCAATGCACCTAGAATTTCCATCTTGTGTCGCGCTCTGCTCGACTTTTAGCTAACGTGCGCGAGTATGCGTCATTCTGACTCAGGTTTCGATAGCGCAACACGCGTGTTTGGATTACCCTCGATCTTTCGTACAAATTGCAGTGCTTTTGCTATAACTATGGTTGTCAAGATAAAGATAACTTACTGGTAAGTGTTCTGATTGGTAATCTTGTCTGGAGGCCCTTTTCAGTCTAGCTGATTTGTTGTTTTCGATCGTTAGTGGCGCATGAGGCTACGCTTCAAAGGTGGGCATATCTGAGTATGACAGTTGACTATTTTTAGCTACGTCGTTTCTGTGTTTTGTAGTTTCAGAAGCTGAAGTCTGATCTCACCGATGAATTCGGTGATCAAATTGAAATCGAAGGAGAAGGCACCCCATCTGTAACTGGTTGGTTGGAAGTACAAGTTGTTGGCGGCAAACTGTTGCATTCTAAGAAGGTACGTATTCTCTATCTTTGCGCAGAGAAACCTTTTGCTACATACTTCCGTTGTCATGTAGAACGGTGACGGGTATGTCGATAGTGAGGAGAAGCTTAAGAAGATTGGGGATGGCATTCAGGCCGCTATAGATGCGGCGAAGTGACAGTTCGTTAGCAGCCAGTGACTGAAGTTGACGGGGTTTCTGTTGCGATTGTTGTGTGCTCTGTATGATGGGATCTGCTGAAATGGAGAAAGCAGATCCTTGATGTTTGTGAGCTGCACTTTCAAAGCAGAAAGTTTCGTATTTGTGAAGTCACTCGTTTTTTGTTGAACTAGTTTAGTGTACACTCGTTAGAACTGCTTAGCAAGTGTGAATTTTACTGTCAGTAGAAAGCGCCTCGACTTCCGTTCACGTGACCATATCTGTGTTGCATAGCATGGCGCACTTCCTTCAGTTGGCTGCTAAAGTTAGCGAGGCCACGCGTAGTTTGGTACGAGACGAACTTGTAAAAGCTGGTCTAGACGTCAAAGAAGACGAACACGACCGGGATGTGTTGATAGTTGAAGCGTCGTTTGACCTTTTGATTTCTGAGGCAAGAACCATGTGTCGCCTGCTGCTATTCTATCGATTGTATATGTGTGTATTCGGTTTTTCTAGGCGGAAGCGTTAAATCTAGAAAGACCTCTTGCTAGAATCGAGGAGAACGTAAGTGTGATGACAGTCAGACAACTAGTTTCTGTTCCATTGTGTCTCTTTTGCATATTTACGTTTGATTTTGTAGGTTCTAGGACACAACATTCCTTTGGTGAGTTGTTGGATAAGAGTCTAGATGACTGTTTTCAACCACTGAATGGCAAATTAAGCCATTGACTGTGATAAGACAGCAGATTTGCTGCTCAGTGGGATGCTCTTAGTACAGCTGCATGACGATTGTGTTGTGATAGTCAGTCTTTCTGCATTTTCGTGTGTAGATGGCTTCCTTTAAGAAATCAGAGCTGAAAAGATTTCATAGCGCTGATGATCCAGACAATTTCTTTAGTCCAGCAGATAAGACTCGTTTGACATGGAGTATAATGAGGAAGATTTCCGTTCCATTTGTACTCGTGTTTACTATATCTATGATATTATTTCTTACAACTTTTTTGCTTTTAAGCAAACATTGGAGATTCTTGGTCATACAGTCAGCAATCCTGATGATCCATTTATCTTGGCTTGCACACATTCAGAACCCCCAGTCCTCAACTTTGCACAAGCTCTTCACGAATCCAAGACAGTTCGACAGGAAATCGAGAAATCAGTTATGCTGCAAAGCTTTGTTGCATCCAAGGAAGCAGTGACAAAAATCAGAAATTACTTCGGAGAAGAGGTGGCTATGTACTTTGTCTGGATGGATTTCTTTGGCAAGATGCTTCTCTTTCCGGCACTGTTTGGTATTGCTTATTACATCCTGAGACCAGACAATGTAAGTGTTGAGGAGGATCCATTCATGCCTGTCTTTTCAGCATTTATGGCTTTATGGAGCATTCTGTATCTTGTGGTAAGTTTGTGTACTATATATCATAGAAGACAGACTGTAGTAAGTATACTCACATGTATGGCCAAAGGGCTGGAGATATTTCATTGTTGCATGCTATCTCTGTATTATTACCCAGGCATGAAATGCTAGGGTACAGTAGTGCAGGTCGGTCACGTGATGTACTTGCGAACGAACTGACTCCCTTCGCTTACTGCATAACAGGTGACCAAATATTTTATGTTTGCTGCTAGGGGGTACAGTTATTCCAATGCTTTTTACAACCCGTTTTATACAGTTGTATAACACATAAATGAGTTCATTGTAGTCTTTAACAGCTGTTTAGCAGGTAATTTGTGTTGTATTACTGTTTATTTGTTTCTAGGAAATCAAGTAGTGTAACAGGGTGCCATTATGGTCACATTATAAAATTGTACTTGTATTGTATTATTAACCAGAGAGTACTGTAATTACAATTGAGTTTTTTTGTTAATAAACATGAGATACGTGGAGACTGCTTATAGATTATGAAGATATTAACACCAGTCTAGAGAATCTTGTGTCTAATAAAATGTGGCTCTCATACCTTTGAACAGTATGATACTCGTGAAGCATGAAGACAATTTAGGCACGTTAATTACATATTGTAGCTACAGTAAGTTTTGATGCATTTGCAATGTGTTGCTATTGTTGTGTAGTTGTGGCGATGCCATTGTTCACATTTCTCTCTACTGTGGAATACATACGAATATCAACGAAATGTGGAACCCAATCGAGCATTTAAAGGCTTCGAAAGGATCAGTCCCGTGACCGATAAGAAAGAGATCTACTTTTCTAACTACCAGAGAGCGCTTCGATATCTCTTTAGCTTTGCTGTGATGCTAGTAATGGTAGGACTTGCTGTCATTGCCATGACCATATCACTCAATCTGAACGGCTATGTAACTGATCGCAACAGCCCAATCTATATTGCATACTTGGCTTCATTTGCAGCACCAGTTAGCGCAATCTGTGACTGTTGAGTTAGTTATCCAGCGTTGCTGAGTTGTGTTTGTTGATACTGTAGGGTGGAATATTTGCAGCCGACAGTCCCTATTTTGGGTGGGTTATTCCTGCTATGGGCCACACGATCGCCATTGGAACTCTTAACCACATTTACAGCTCGGTTGCTGTGAAATGCACTGATTATGAAAACCACATGTAAGAGTTACGCACTGTTGTTGAGCCCAGTGTGTCGTATACTGGTGTTTCGTATTTGTCAGGAGGGTACAGGAGTGGAAGAATTCAGTGATTGGAAAGAGAGTCATATTCGAAGCTCTAAATTGTTTTATTGCACCGTTGTATATCACATTCTACCAGATGGATGTTGTTGCTCTTCATCGTGTGATGATTAGATTGTTTTGGTGTAAGTTACTGCGTTTGTGTCATGTTGTTGTACTGATGTCGATGCCGTTTGCCACAGGTGATGAGTTTCGTAGGCTCGCAACAGAAGCAGGCTTACCGTTTCTCGCAGGAAAAGTCAAATTGTTTAGTGTGTCCAAGTCCGACAAGGGAAACAGATTTCAGTTTAAGAAAGTCGAGGTATACATATTGATGTTGAGGCAATAGTACTGCATCTCACATAAGGATTTAGTTTGTCCAATTTCTTAATGAATTAATTAAAAGCTCACACACTAGTATGTTACGTTTCTAATAGAAACTGTTAGTTACAAGTTGCCCAAGTAGGTTGTTAGTATCATCTCTGCGTAAGTAATGCAGTAAACAGGGGCGTAGCGTGACCTCTAGAAATGGGGCTAGACTTCACACTGCTATGGGACACGCCCACTGCTTACTGGATACGTTAATTCAGTGGTGTATCCAAACTGGAAAAAGGTGGTGCGAACTTGGACAATGTAGCAAGGTTTCACTAAAAGTTTGTGAATACCATAGTATACATTAGTGTCTCATTACCAGATGAATTTCGTATCCACAACATAGCATCAGGGTATATTATATGTACACTCATGGGGAACACGAAACATACATTACTTATGTCCTGCATGTTCAAGAAACATTCTGAGAGGTTGTTTGTTAAAGCGTATTCAAGGTTGCATCGTAATCAACATCAGTTTGATAGTCGAAGTGCATGTAGCGCAACTCCATTGAGTCTTTCTTGGCTCATTGTAGACTTTAGGTAAGTTTTAAGACGTTAAGATCTTAGGCCACGGATACTGAACTAACAGACCTAGGAGCAACTGATTAAATTGAGAGTAAGAATGTCAGGAAAATTACTTTTGTCACATTGTTTGATAGGATCCATAGGAATTAATGATGGTTGTCTCAGGTTGCTGTCCAGCACAACAAGTTAACAGTGCATTTTCCAAGCATTACGTATTTAAAGTCCAAAAATTTAAGACCACGCCTACAAATGATGGGCTATAGCCCATGCTACGCCATGCCTCTGCAGTAACTATTGTTATGATTTCAGAAACTTGAAGACGTTACTCTCGAGCACTACGAACAGTTTGCTGACTACTTGGAAATGGTTATTCAATTTGGGGTATGCCGGCCGGTCTGTTGATAAATATTACTGATTACTATCTGAGAATGATCGTTTGTGTGTAGTACGTGACTTTGTTTGCTGCCGCCGTTCCTCTTGCTTCGTTAATCAGCATCATTTTCATCATGGTTGAAACACGTTCTGACATCTGGAGGCTTCTGCATGCCTACAGAAGACCTCGTGTTAGACGGTAATGAAGGAGTGTGCACTCTTGTGACATGTCTGCTGATTGTAATTGTATTTGCCGTCAGTGCTTGCGATATAGGGGTTTGGTTTTACGTCATGCTGTGTATGGTTGGTTTGTCTATGCTGACCAACAGTTTCATTGCTTTCGTTTCGTCTAACCAGATGGACTACTGGCTGCCAAGCCACAAGGACAACGATGTGTAAGACCAAATTATTCATAAAGTGCAATTTATTAATATTAATGATCTGTACTTAGTCATTCGATGGTGCTGGCATTTAGTGTCGAGCACTTTTTGTTGATGGTCGCATTGCTGGCTCATGCATACCTTCCCAAACAGTATGCATGGGTAAAGGCAGCTATCGACAGACGAGCTTACAAGAAACGGGTTGCAAGAGAGCAAGCTGTTGTGGAGGCTGCAGCAAAGGCAGGAATTAATATTGATCTCCGGAGGCAAAGTGAAGTAGTTCAATGAAACGGAACTATTGTAGAAGGTTGGGTGTTATATCATTGAATTGTAGTTCTATGTTAGGTCCACAGAATCTAGTGTATCATTGTGTTTCCTACGATGAGCAGCTAACTTTCAGAGTTGTTGCCCATGCTGGTGGCTGTAGAGCATAGCCTTTCATTTCTGCAATTTCCTGTCAAACCAACACAATCACATCCAATCTGTAGTTCCTCGTTGGACATTCATAAATTACTTGTTGTTCAAATGGATGTTCTAATGTTGTCAGCAATGAATTTATCTATACGTACGAGAAGAGTTTAAATCGTATGATAGCGAGATTTGCACCAATCATGGCCACACCTCAGAAAAATCATACTCATTTTCAGCTTTCTCAATGGCTCTCTGTGCCATGTAGTTGCGAAGAATGTAACGAGGGTTTACCGCTGGAAGAGCACTGATATCAATTATCAATTTATCGTATCCTCAATCCGTTTAATACCTTGCATTGACTGTTGTCGCTCGGTCTCTGAGACATCACCACTAAATTGCAATCGTGTCGTTATACTAGTTGATGCTCAACTGGCACGGCACATCTACCTTTGTGATATGTTTACGTAAGTTGCAACCCAGTCTTGCCATTCTTCGTGTTCACTGACACGTGGTAGAGCCCAAAACTCCTACATTCGAAGCAAGCAGACATCAAACATAATCCGATAGACAGTGAAGGAGGCCATCTGTACACAAACCTTTGGAAACCCGTCATTCTGTAGGTCATCCAATGATGTTTGACTCAGTTCTCGAAATGTCATCGTGAAATCTGCTTGTTTAGCTTGCATCATCTGTTCAAAACATTAAGAAGAGTAGCTAGCAAAAATAGTGTTGGAGATGCTATGTACTGCATATGCAACTGTTACCTCGAACAGTTTACGCAATAATTCCATAATTACATCGTTATCATCAGCGAATCCAGTCAGTCCCAGCTTTTCCTTCATTATATTTGTATACCTGCAATTTTTTATACAACAACTTTTCATTGTTTCTGCTACTAACACAATTCAATTTATAGTAATAGATCGTGATTCAATCACCATGGACTTATAATACAAGAGGCCCACAACCATTGTCTACCTACATTTGCATGCATGCATGTATGGTATGCCTCAGTCTGCTTGAGTTACTAGTAGATAACTGTCATACACTCACTTTTGATAGAAAACAGTATGGTAAGTTGCTAAGATTTTCTTGGATCTACACACTCGCACGGCACTACTAAGACAGTCACAATATATTTGAAACTTCGTTTCTATCACCGTTCTTTGTCCGAGAATAGTGAATCCATTGCAAGACGCAGTTTGTTCAAATTAAACAATCCAATCTGTGGCTGATTTCCGAATCGGTATAGTCCTTCATCATCAGACGTATTAGGGATATAGTCTATTAAACAGAAAGTAAACTAAAACATTGTGTATGAGTAACCTTTACAAGGCTATTTACCTGCATCAAAACTATCCAAGAATCCGTACGGGCCGTAGTCAATAGTAATGGACAGTAAGCTAAAATTGTCTGTATTGCACACACCTGCGATTCGATCACAGACACAAAATTAACTTCGTAAATTAAAATGTCATTCAAAGATGAATTATCACATCACCGTGTGCAAAGCCTACTGACATCCATCTTGCTACCATTTCTGCAGTTTGATTGATGACGGTGTGAAAGAACTCCTGCAAACAGTAAGACAATAATAGACAATGTAATGGTGTATCTCGAGATGATGCAATTGACCAGATATTTATCTTGATTATTTATATCCAATAGATGAGTAAACGACGTCTGTATCACAAAGTCAACTACTTGCCTAATAAATACAACAGGATGTATATTAAACAAACTTACTATGATGTAAGCATCATACAACAAACTGTAGAATGTCAAGTTCATTGTTCCTGGCTAATATCTCGAGCGAACCAATTCTGAACCACGAACGAGCAAGTCGTAGTACAACAGCAGCTGAAATTAATTTTTCTGTTTTAACACAAACCATACAATTTGGATAGCGAGACCCAAATATCTACTTTTCTCTTGTCTTGGGTGTCCATTATAGAACTGGTCTCTCCAGATCAAATCATCACAAATCACTAAACTATAACATACAGTACACACATCATCATTGCTGTATTGGAAGCTTATGAAGGAATAGAACCTTGCAGCTCTACTTGTTGGTACATTCAAGTGGTACATAGCTTCACTGGCTAAAAACTCTCTGACAGAGGAACGAACTACAGCTCGACCATCACCACGCCTAGGCGGTGAAACATAAATTGCATATACATGTAATTTCAAATTAAGTGAATCTGTGTGCCTTGAATATGGTGTTTGTCCTGATCCTTTCAATTGCAACTCCCATCGGTCACCTTTACTATAGTGTAGAATAATTACACAGAGTAACAGTAACAATTAAAATAAATATATGACTTGTCGATGTACCTATTTACAAACTCTCCCAGCAAAACAGCTCTCCCATCACCGAGCTGTCCAGCCCAATCCCCAAACTAGAATGACAATCAAATAACAGGCATAATAGGGAATGTAATTCATTAATTAGTTTATGGACATACTGAACTAACTACTATATGTCACATGACTACGAAGTACCAGACGAAGTAAATTCACTAAACACAACGAATATGTATTGTAATTTACTCATTGTGTAGATGCACATGTACATCTGTACATATCTTTAATAAGTATTTAAAATGTATATATCTTCAAATTATCTATATTAGAATGTATATTTTGTATAGTCTATACTTTCTTCCAATGACAACGTAAATGCAACTAAAAGCACAACGTTGGCAAACTTTCATAGACTGTCATACTTGGTGTCCACCATATCTGTGAGACAGTGGAACACTTCCTTGTGTGATTACATTTCCTGCTGCAAAGTCTCTAAATGCATCAGTCCAAACACTCTCCGCGTTGATGTCGACAAGATCCTCTAGAGCACGAGGTGATACCGCTGCCAGGTAGCATTGCCCTTTGAAAGGTGTTGGATTGACTGGTGAAAAGACAGCTCGTTCAACTTGACGTACAACATTTCTTTTGTCAGAATCAATTGGAAGTCGATGCAACAATGAAAGTGAAGAAAAATGCCATGTATTGAAGTCTGCATGCTCATTGCTGTTGCTCAGTCTCGCTCTAGCCTCGTCATCTATGAATTCTGCAGCATCGAAGCAGTCTGCAGACCTACTCGCACACGTGCCATAATTTTCATTGGTGTCCGTAGTGCCAAGTTTATTGTCGGTTTTAGAGAAAACGCAGCCAACTAGAGACAGAACACACGTACATGCACAGAAAAGTTTCATATTCCTCGTGAACCCAACAATGCGGATGCGCCATTGGACATAATTTGGTATTATAGGTGCTCTCGGAATTCAGCAAGCCTTTTGCACTGCGCGCAAGCATTTATATTAATCACTTTGCAGGGACACGTCACAGTTTCAGTCGTACTGTAGTTCGCCAGATGATCTTGTCATGAAACTCCTACTGCTTATCATGTTTGTGTGTTTAGTGTACGAATCTACAGGTTAGAACTCTAACTTGATTTCTCACCTCATTTGCTGATGCGCATGCACTAGCTTGCTTATTTACAAAACAGGTGACTCCGAATTTCAACTTAACACAGTAGAAGAGGATGAAGACTCTTGGGAAGAGCAACAAGAAAGACATAATTCTGAAAGTAGAGAACATACTAGTGAGTTGGAAACGTCAGATCTAGAACAAGTGGTGGAGGAAGAAATCGAAGAACTGCTTGTTGAGAGAGAACAGGAAGCAGGAGACAATTTTATTCCACTTGATGAATCCTTTTCTGACAAAGACGTTGACATTGAAAGTACTCATGACGTTGAAGGAAAACAACAACTACATCAAAATTTATATCGACATGACGGCAGAGAGGAAGTAGAGGATTTTATGTACTCAACTGACTTTACTAGTGATGAGTCAACAATTGAGGATGAGTGGAAAACAATGAGTAGTGATGAGGGTAGTCATTACTTGGAAGCAGCAAACTTTGCCGAGGAAATGGAGAAAGATAAACAAGATGAAGGAAAAGAGAAAGCAGAAGAAGAGGAAGAAGAAGAGGAGGAGGAGGAAGAAGAAGAAGAAGAAGAAGAAGAAAAAGAACAACAACAACAACGACAAAATGAAGAGGAAGACAAACAAGAAAAAGATGATGAACAACAAGAACAACAACAACAACAACAACAACAAGGACAACAAAATGAAGAGGAAGACAAACAAGAAAAAGATGATGAACAACAGCAACAACAACAACAACAACAACAACAACAACAACTAAAAGAAGAAACTGAAAGGGTAGATGAGTACAGCGGGGATTTGTCTAATTCTGGATTATCTAGTGAGCAGTCACAAGTTGACGAGCTACAAGCTAGTGAAGGCAACAGATATGCTGATGGTCATTCTCCAGTTGATGATTATGTCTCTGACAAAGTATCTGATGTCGAAAACACAGACAAGGGTGGTGACATTCCTGTTAAAGAGACTCATACGAATGCTGCAAAAGCCCCTAAACATACGAAATGGACACAAGAGCAATTGGAGGAGGGCAACAGACTTTGTGCTGTTGCTTTTAACATGGTTGACAACAAAACAGATAGTCAAAAGTGAGACATAGTGAAGACGTTATCACATACTATTATCGCTAAACATTCTGTCTAGAGTTTTTTATATGTTTAAACAAGCCAGCGATCTGGGAAATGCAACAGCTATGGGAAAAGTGGCATTTGCTCAGCTTGTAAGGCAATGTTTCTTATGTGTTTTGCTTGTAATTATTGAGTTGTATGGTTTACAGTTTGGATCATATACACCTCAAAACTTTACTGGAGCGTTGGAGAAGTTTGCTGCTCTTGCGGACAAAGGGCTGCCTCTTGGGCAAATGGTTTAATTTGCTGCTTCCATGTTGAGTTTTCTAGTGTGTCAACTTTTGTTGTGTAGGGACTAGGATTCATGTACGCCACAGGAGTAGGAGTGAACTCTAGCCAGGCTAAGGTATGAATGTTATCAGTTAGGTATTAGATTGGCATACTGGCTTTCTGTTGCTACATGTTACACACACACACACACACACACACACACACACACACACACACACACACACACACACACACACACACACACACACACGCTTGTGCATGCATGTGTGTGTTTATGTGTCATTTGGTATGATAAGTATGAGGCAATGTAATTTGACTTTTTTATTTACACTACATTTCAATGTACCCATGTCCTCCTTCTTCTAAAAACACAACTAACCATTAAAACAGTAAAACAGAAAACTTATTTGTCTAAAACTGATACAGATGAACAGATAGTTTTTTCATATAGTCTTGAAACATGATAATTACATGATAGTCAATGACTCATGCAATTTGACTTATCAGAAATACTGTCAGGATCTAGTAGACCTTCATTATATGTGTGTATAGCTTGTCTGATATTGAAATCAATCACACGTGCTGTGTGAATGTATGCATTTGGATCTAATTATAGGCACTGGTGTACTATCAGTTTGCTGCTCTAGGGGGAGACGAGTTTGCTCAAATGATAATGGTAGAGTTTCAATAGCAGGCTTCACTAGTGCAAACATTACATGCTTATCTCATTTGCAGGGTTATCGATATTGGGCAGGAGTTACACTTGTGCAGAGCTGTGAGTCAGGCTTGACTTACTACCAGAAAGTAGCAACAACAGGTTGCTCATTTATACTTTTATTTTATGATTAGCTCTCAGAGTTGTTTCTAGTTGCTGAGAAGATGACTCCACTTGGTGGACCAATCATGGTTAGATCGAGATTAATGGATGAGGCAGAGTTTGTAAGGAACAGCTGCTATTCTTGGTATGACGTGTTCATTAAGATTGTCATGTATTTTTGTTTTGCAGTCTAGTCAGTCACAGCAAGTGGATGAAGATCTCTTGCAGTATTACGCTTTTCTGGCCGACAAGGGAGATCACCAAGCAGCGGTATGAGACTACTATGGCACGTTTTCTTAGCCAGATCTTTGTTCAGTGCATGCTAGCTGTACACATTTACCTTAAGCTTTCATGGCATGTTGTCTGCAAGTTGTGCAGAAGTAGTTTCCGGCATTTTAGTCTCATTGGGCTGGCAATGTCAGAATTTCGGTGACCAAATGTTGTGAAATGTTAAGTCGATAGCAAACTTGCTTTTATGCATTGCTACAATTAACTTGCAGTTGATGCTACTTCTGGTGTATGCTAGGTCTACCCATCAACACTACTAATGTTTAAATTTAATTACAGCTATTTAATTAATTCCTTGATATATGCTGTGACAGAGTCAAGTCATAGCTTCTACCGTACAGCTAGGTATGAGGCTGATGTCACAGCTTTTAGAGCTGCTAGTGAAAGCAATCTAGCACTTTATTTGTAGTGACACTAGACTTGCAAAAGATTGGTAGTAGTCACAATTAAGCACACTCGAAGCGTTTTTGTGGACAACAAAATAGGCAGAAATCTGACTTTTAATATACGTCTTATATCTGAAAAGCATAATTTTGATGTTTATGTGCAATTGGGTAGCAACACAAAAGTTATCATCAATAACACAATAATGTTGTATACAGAACTTGGCTCCAAAGGTGTGCTGTGTTTGTTAGGTTGTTCTGGGTCAATTGTATTACCAAGGTGGGCGTGGTATTGAGCAAGACTTGGAGGTAAAGTTTAATATTAGTTAATCAAGAGAGTGTGCTAGATGTCTACAGTATAGTATGCTTTGTGTTCAGAAAGCTATTCATTTCTTATCTCTGGCTGCAAGCGAAGAAAATCATCCAGCAGCATACGCTTTTCTAGGAAAGGTATTTCATCTGATGTCGAATGCTAATAGTTATCTTTGTAATAATAATTGTGATGTTGAAGCTATATTATGAAGAAAACTCACATGTAGAGGTAGACTATGAGAAGGCATTGCGTTACTTTCGAACTGCAGCAAAGGAAGTAAGAAATGTTGTGTGTGTGTTTGTGTGTGTGTTTGTGTGTGTGTGTGTGTGTGCTTGTGTGTGTGTGTGTGTGTGTGTGTGTGTGTGTGTGTGTGTGTGTGTGCGCGCAGTATTATGTTTTGTAGGCTGTTTGTTCTGTCAATGTTCGATGTTGTTTCACCTCTAACTAACTTTCAGGGCAATTCAGTTGGTATGTATGGCTTGGGCAAGATGTATCTTGACGGAAAGGGTGTGAAACAAGTAACTTGCTTGTGATTAACACATTTGGCTATTACAACTGAAACACGTTGAGTAGGATTTCCAGAAGGCACTCGAGTACATGAAAGGCGCTGCCGAAGGCGGCTGGGCAGAAGCACAACTTCAACTCGGCATCATGCACTACAGTGAGACCACGCAGACTGCGCGACATCAGTAACTTGAATTTTTACTGTGTAGCTGGGTTGGGTGTAAAAAAGGATTTTCGAACAGCAATCATTCAGTTTAATTTAGCCGCACAGTCAGGTAAGAGCACGTGTAGTGTAGTGTAGCATTTTGTGTTACAATCTGATTCAATGTTACAGGAAATGTTTTGGCATTTTATTATCTTGCACAAATGCATGCTGCTGGTGCGGGAGCCGTCCGCTCCTGCCATACAGCAGTTGAGGTATGGTCAATGTCAACATACCCTACTGCTCCTAATGTTTTTCAAGACAAATTCCTTTTGAGACTCCAAGAATAATTTAAAAGTTTATGTTATTCTTTCAAACCGATGGGTTCAATTCTCTAAACATTTCTAGTTAGCATCTTGAGCTGCACACTTCCATCTAGCGGCCAGTTTTGACGATGTTTCATGCACACGCGCGAACACTAAAATCCCAGACAACCGACGATTTTCGAGACCAAAATAGTATTTTTTCTATTATCCTATTTTTGAGGCAATACTTTTGAAAAAATTATTACTTGAAAAACATTAGGATCAGTAGGGTAGTCACGATGACCGTGAAATATACTGTTTGGATTTACTACAGCTGTATAAGAATGTCGCCGAACGTGGGTCATGGGTGAAGTTACTAATGGACGCGAATGATTTCTACAAGGCCGGACATGCCGATGTTGCAGTGATGATGTACATGTTGTTGGCTGAAATGGGTTATGAGGTGGCGCAGAGCAACGCGGCGTATATCCTAGATAAACGTATAGTCATACAGAATGTCGGACATACAGCCGGTTGGTTAAGCGTGTAATCACGTTGCAGATGAATCAACAATAATAGACAAGGACGAGGTTTTGCCACGTGCATTATTGCATTGGGACAGAGCGGCGAGTCAAGGTGGAGTGTGGCAATGCAACAGATGCAGCAATAATGGATCTCTAATTGATTCTATGGTGTTTTGTTTGTTAGGGTATGGGATGGCTCGACTCAAGCTCGGTGACTACTACTACTACGGACATGGTACGAAAGTGGACTATGAGGCTGCTGCCCTTCATTATCGGCTAGCCAGTGAGCAGCAACACAGTGCACAGGCGATGTTCAACTTGGGTTACATGCATGAACATGGATTGGGCATGAAAGAGGTGCGCGTGTCTCTGGCAGTCTGTTAGTGTGTGCTAGATGGTGGCGATGTTTTTAGGATTTTCATTTGGCAAAACGGTTTTATGACATGGCAGCAGAGACGAGCATGGATGCACATGCACCTGCTGCTTTAGCATTGGCGAATCTGGGAATTAAGCTCAAGTTGAAATACTGCAATGAGGTACTGGTGTGTGTGTGTGTGTGTGTGTGTGTGTGTGTGTGTGTGTGTGTGTGTGTGTGTGTGTGCGTGTGTGTGTGTGTGTGTGTGTGTGTGTGTGTGTGTGTGTGTGTGTGTGTGTGTATCATGGGAGATAAGAATGCAAATGACACAACAACTAGGGCACATTTCTTTTATCTCCACCAGCTCAACCGGTTGAGACAGTAGAGGTATTCTAGTTGAGTGGAAGTAATCTCAGTGGAAGACTGTAAAAGGAACACAAGAGTGGACCTAAGCATGCACACTTACTGTTGCTCAAGATGGATAATGCCCATGAAGAACGCGATCTCCTTCTATTCTTTAGAGTCACTCTTACCGGTGCTATGGCTGAAGTAGATGTTCTGATGATGCTTTTATTCAACAACTACGATTTATCAGGGAACCAGTTGGAGGCATTGATACACAGACGGGAATCAATTGGAATATTGGGATTATAGTTACCATTAGGGTTAGGGTCTAGCTGCTGAAATCATACTTTTGCCTTGTTTTCGCTATTTGTCCACATGTGGGCATGCGCAATAGCCTACCTCCACTGAACTCTACCAGCTCAACCAACATTTGGTGGAGCTGGTGGACCTCTACCACGTAATCTGGTGGAGATAAAAGAAATGCACAAGTACTCTACTGTCTCGACCGGTTGAGCTGGTGGAGGTAAAAGAAATGCACCCCTAATCAGACAGACCAATGAAGTTAGACAAGTGACACTACACGTTGACAATAGTCAGGCAGAGCAGGTTGCACTAAAGATTTTTAACTGACTAGGGTTAGAAATTAAAATTAAAAATAATTTTGAAACTTAAAAAAATTAAAATTAATTTAAACTAGAAAGTAATTTTTTTAAAGTTTTAATCAACATCTTACTGCTTATGTGTAATTCATACACATTGAATTACTGGTTTGTACTGTATACTTTGGCTGAGCACATGCTCTGTTATTTGGGAGAACTGATGGGGCAGCTAGACCTCCAATGCTTGTCAGTCGGATGGTCTGTTGCACCAGTATGTGACCAACTGGCACATAGATGCAATTTGTGATGACAATGTGTAACATCAAAGCAAAGATACACATTCAACAAATTTCCAATTTCACTAAAAATTGAAAGTATGTATACGATATTTTGAAGCTGTTTGTCTCTTTGTAGTTCATTGAAATGATGCATAAGTTGGGTCTGGATTCTCTCTTCGGTAAAGACTGGGACCTCTACGCAATGGCATTCCTAGCCGGCATGCTTGGTCTTATTATTTTGATTTATCGAGCACGACAGCAGCAGGAGCTCGAGAGACTTCAAATAAGACGGAGGCAACGAGAGCAGGAACAGAGACGTCAGAGAGAGGAAGAGCAACAGAGAGAGGAGGAGGAGCAACAGAGAGAGGAGGAGCAACAGAGAGAGGAGGAGCAACAGAGAGAGGAGGAGGAGCAACAGAGAGAGGAGGAGCAACAGAAAGAGGAGGAGCAACAAAGAGAGGAGGAGCAACAAAGAGAGAAGGAGCAACAAAGAGTGGAGCAAGTCCAACAACAAGGTACTGACAACACTAATAATCCAGCTGTCGCAGAAGCAGAAGCTCAACAACAAGAGCAGTAACGCTAGTTTATTGTAAATGATATTATACAAAACAAGCTACCTAGCGCAATTAGTCAGTTCCTTTTGAATTTCTTTTGTTCCCGTAATTCTTCTTGACACATGTATCACACACCCGAACTTCTTCGTCCCAGCCACGAGATGGTACCGGATAGCGACTGCTTGAGCACTTGTCGCAGACGCCCTTGCCACACGAACGGCAATGATGCTTACTTGCCTTCTCTGTGAATTCTGTATTGCATACGGTGCAGTTGGTGATGTCTGCGTCTGGAACCCAATATTCAGGCCTTGCTGAATCAGTGATTAACTCTTTGGAGTATCCTACAGCAGTAGCAACGACACCTACAGCCGAACGGACGACCTCTGTGACTTTTCGAGCCATAACGTCTGCAGGTGCAGGTTCACACTCTCCACTTTGTTGACTGCCTTCAACACCTTCTTTGGTGTCTGTCTCGGTTTCTTTTTGGAGTTTTTCGAAGCACTTGTCACACACACGAACAGGGGTGTCTCCCCAGCCATGTGATGGTACTGGGTAACTCTTGCTTGAGCAACGATAACAGAATCCCCTACCACAAGCTCGGCAGTGATGCTTTGTTGCATCAGAATTGAACTGAATATTACACATGTGACAAGCCTATAGGGAGGGAATCATCAGCACGGATCAGTGCAAGTACATCACAAAGGTCAATCACACAAGTGTTGATTACTTTCAGTTGGGAATTCGGCACCCAGTAAGACGGTGCTACCTTGTCATTAACCCATTCAGACATGGCGCTCGCTGCAGGGGCTGTCAAGCGTCCCATGCTAGTTGCTGCTGTACTAACAGTTTCTATGAGTCTTCGAGCAGCATTGTGTGTTCCTTGGCCACTGTGTTCAGACTGTGCAAACAGTCAACTCATACATTGTGATGCACACTGAATTCGTACGTAATGATGCTATACCTTATTCCAAACGTGTTGATATTCTGTTCGAACTGCTCCTGCTTCGTTCGGTCCAAGCGTAGTGCCAAACCAGTTCTGCCTGCTTCGGTAGATAATTCCACACTGAGGACATTCAAGTATATATCTATCACAACACAACATCCAGTGACATAAAAATTAATTAACTGTAAGCACACAACTCACCCTGACCAGGCATACTTCATCAGACCAACCAAATTGGAATCCTTTGAACTAATTGATTTAGGAAGTACCGTCTGTTTCTTTCCACGATCATTGTAACATGTCTATAGACAAACTGGGATATCATCAGACCTCACCCTTTAATGTCTTAACACAAACCTGGCAAATGTAAGTTTTGTTATCGTAATCGTGGCTAGACAAACATGGCTTGTTGCCCTGTGGTTCATGTGGAATGTCATCTTTCTCGTGATTCATTGGTATTGAACAACGCTTTCTAGATCAAAATATGCCACAAACACAACTGGGTATTTTGTATATTATAACTTACTCGCAAACCAAACATTTCTGTTGGCAAGTAAAGTACTCATCTGCAAAGCCAACTGGAGATTCGTTTGGCAAGGTATGACTGAACTTAGAGTTGAGCGCCAGCAAGCTTTGGTAAACTACTTCAATACGCCGTGGGGATCGCACACTGTTGTCATGAGCCAGCGTCGTAACTGCTTTCGTCAATGTCTTGAAGTCAGTAGGTTCAGTCTGTGTTCGAGTACCAATATAATGCAATGCACTGAAAGCATCAGGAGACTGCTTTAGCTCGTCAAATCGTTGCCGCAACAGCTTGCTGGCATTAGAAGGTCTCAACTTCGACGTCATCTGAGGAAATTCGCCCTGACCAAGCAAAACTGTGTGTGTGGTCTCATGAAAAATGATTACAATCGGACCACAATGCTGCTTATCAAGCTTCAATGTTTCTGAAACAGCTGCTAACTCAGAGGCAAAGAACTTCTTATAAGATTGTGATGCAGTACTAAGAAAGTGGTACATGTCATTGTGAAGTCGTTCGGCTCTAGTACGATAAATCACAATGTCAGAGATGGCAAGAATCTTTAGAAGTAAGCGAGTGCGTTCCTTTTGACGTGAAGTTGAACCCAGCATGCCTTCAGTATCGAGGAACAACAGATGTTTGTTAGGATCATACGCACACCACACACCAATGGTGCACGTAGCTTGATGGGGAGATGTGCAGAAAATATTTCGACCATTGAAGAAAGCCTGGTTTAGTGTATGTGATTTGCCATCGCCTGTATTGCCAATTATGGAAACAACCTTGACACAATCAGAAGGGTCGATGTCTAGTTTCGTAACTAATTCCTCAACACTGTCAACCTAGAAAGCACAAGATTCAAACAATGGGCCATACGACGCATACAAACCATTACAAACCATAAGCTGCTCTTGCTCATTGACTAACAGCAGACTTTGACAGTCACGTGACCGTTGATCTGGTGATGAAGATGACACAGTTGGCCTTGCAGCAGTATCAACAGCAGGAGTTGCACTAGTCAAATGGTCTACAGCATTACTATCCCAGCCGAGCAAATCAAGATTTGTTGAATGCTGTGAGTTAGCATGTGCCGCTGTCAGCGGGGTGAGACTGTCAAAACTGATGAGAAGATCCGAAGCTTGTGGAGGGGAATCCCCTGGCGGCTTGACTTGCTGGACTTCTTCACGTCGCTTCGTGTCGTTTACTTCCTGAATCTGAGAAGTTGCAGTCTCCTTTCGATTTAAAGGAACCTTCACTGCGCTCGTTTGAACGTCAACACCAAGCGCTCTCGTCTCATTTGCACGAGCTGCTGACTCTGCACTAGCAGTGCTGACGCAATCGTCCATTGCTACTCGCTCGTGGCCGCTTCTGCGACCGCTGTGTACCTTCTCATCACAACTCTGACACAACTTGGCTTTACAGACCGTACATAGCATGGCCGCCTGTTGCTTGGGATTGCAAGGGCCCTTACAGAGGGGCACGTCAAGACGACTCATATTGTGTTTCCTATATATGGACGTCAGTCCGTGTAGACTTTCTAAGCATTCAGAGCACTGAACAGACTCGCAGTCATCACACTTGTACACGGCTTGCGCGCCGTCACAGACCAGTCTCTCTTTGCACTCCATGATGAGTGAAATCAACAATGTAATATGGACTACACCCCTAAATCACCCGGATGTATACTACGCCCCTAAATCACCCGGATGTATGTGTCATGAAGAAAAGGAAGAAGTCTGGTGCTGTCGTTTCCGATTCGGATGATTCCGATGATGACGGAGATTTTGGATTGGTCAATTGATTTTACTTGTTGTCTTGCGGGCCTTGTTCATAGTTTCGTGTTGTCTGCAGGACTCGCTGACTACTCCTGTTCAATCGAGCGCTACAAAGGCACAGAACAACGACTCTGACAGTGATTCGTCTGACAGTGGAAGTGACATGGAGGTAGGTCTCTTTAGGTCTACACGTACCTGTGTAAGACGCTAATTCCCGGATGTTTATGATTACTTGTGTTTGTATTTGTTGGTTACGATTATTATTAAATACTTATGCAGCCGAGGCAGTAGTAAACGTTTGATTTTAGTGGACAGTTTCTGGTCCAAAGAAAAAACAAAAGGCAAAAGTAAGGAAGAAGGCTGCTCGAGGAGTCACGACTGCCAGTGGGTCTGCTGCTAAGAAACGGAAAGTGTCTGTACAATCGGAGTCACCAGAAAATTCAGACACTAACTTACAGTTGCAGCAAAGAGAATTGTTTGGGTCTAGCAGTGACAGTGGTGATTTAGAGAGTGGTGATTTGGACAGTGATGATGTGTCTGATTCATCTATTGATCCTGCTGATTATGATGATGGCCTGGATGATGAACTGCTTGGTGACGCTTCAGATCGGCGGCGTCTGTCACTGATGACTGAAGCTGAGCGTGAGCAAGAACTATTGAAGCGATATGAAGCTAGGCAGTCAATGAAAGAACGTCTTGAAATTGAAAGAAAACTGAAGCGATCAAAGAAAGCAGAAGAACGTCGCAAACAGTTCTCAGAAGGAAAGGACGCATCGTCTAAGGAGAAAGAGTTGCCACTGACACGTTCGATGAGAGGGAAACCTTCAAGTTCAGCTAAAGACAAGAAATCACAAGCAATAGAAGCTCTGAAAGAGAGAAGGCGTGTAGCAGACAAAAAGAAGAAAGATGCTGAAGATGAAATTCACCTTGAAACTTCTACAAAGGAACCGTGTAAGACAAGTGATGTATTTACAAGTGACGAAGGAGATATGGATGACTCATCAAGTGATCAAGAGGGAAGAGGCAGTAACATTGACTCATTAGATGAAGATAATAAGACGTTAGTATGAACACAGCATTTCTTTCAGTTTGCATTCTATGATGCTGTTGGCAATAGATCATCTTCAACTGCGTTGTCTTACGCAATCACACTGAAGGAAGATATAAATAAAATCCGCCTGTCTCGACACAAGTTGGAATAGTAACCAAGAATTCAGTTGTATGAATTAAAACCCTAAACTGATTGGTAATTTATGTTTAGTTGGTGTCATATGCCCTTTTTTAAAGACACTGTTATTGGCTGTTTTGTGAGGATAGGCATAGGTTCATATGAAGGTCGAGCCATCTACAGGGTGAGTGCAGCAGAATGGTACACATTTGTGGTAGTCAACAGTTGGTTTGTTAGGTAGCAGAGGTGACGGATGTTGTGGAGACTCACAAAATTTACAGTCTCGGCAAAACAAGAACCAACACAGGACTTCGATTAAGGTATGGCTGTTATACGAGTAGAGTGTGTGTTTCTCCGTTGAATGCCTCTGCTACTTTTTTTACACTTGATAACTTTTATTTACTGTATTTTCATTGCTTGTTGTTTCGTATCCGATGGCACAGTTGTTAGCTCCAGTGTTTGCTTTATAGGCATGGTGTTCAAGATAGAGTATTTCGGATAGAATTTGTGTCCAATGGTGACTTCACAGAAACAGAATTTCAGAAGTGGAGACATGAGGTATAAGATACAGAGATAAAGAAAGAGTCCATGAGATAAGGCATCTTATACTTGATAGATGGAGATTAATGGATTACCATTGCCACTTCATGAACATGTGAAGCGCAAGCAACGAGACATAGAGAAAGCAAAGCACCATCAATTCCAAAATGAGGAAATAGAACAGATTGTTGCTGCAAAGCAAAGATTTGCTAAGAATCCTCGAAACTATGCCATGCAAAAGAGCAGACTGATGCGTGAGCTGGTGTGTGTGTGTGTGTGTGTGTGTGTGTGTGTGTGTGTGTGTGTGTGTGTGTGTGTGTGTGTGTGTGTGTGTGTGTGTGTGTGTGTGTGTGTGTGTGTGTGTGTGTTGCACAATCTCACAATGAACAGAGGTTATTGTGATGTCATGTTGACATTTTAAATTCTAGGAGATAGCTGAGACTGGTAGTGAGTATGAGAAAGTAGAGTCAATTCGACAGAAATTGTCAGAGCTGGAAGAGCGAGCGGAACAACTAGATAAAGCACGCAGCAAAGGAATTAGTGTTATTAGGTTCAAAGAGAGCTTGTTAGTTGCCTCACATTGTTGCAGCACAGTTTGATCTGTTGTGTAGTTCTATCAATGAGCGAAATAGGAAAAAGAACTTGCTTGATGCTGAAAAAGCACTGGCGGTTAGACACTATATATTGTTGTTTATGTTTGTTCTATACGTTTTGTTGTTGCTAGGAGGAAATGGCACAGTTAGACAAGACTGTTGATGATCCTTTTACAAGGCGTAAGTGTACACCCAAAATGGTTACTAAAGTGAGTCATTTAGACGTCACTGAAATTTCATTACTAACTGCTGATGGTTATTATTCTGTCAGACTCGTGAGGATGCTCTTGCTGTGGAAAATGTTAGTTTGGTTGCAGCACAAGCTCAGACCACACCAAAGCAGTCTCTGGTCAGTTACTTTGGAATGCACGTTTGTCACAATTTTGGTAAGTTTTGTGGTGGATGTGTAGGCTAATCAGCTGTCTGACACGAGTGTTGTGAAGTCTCAAGAAAGTCCTGTAGAAGCTAAAGATTCATCTGTGCGGCTTGAAAGTGAAACTAGCAGTCGACGAACTTCACTGGATGAGAGAGACAGCAAACAAAATGATGATCTTTATTCTGCTCATGATTTTGACATTAACATCGACCTTACAGTTCTTGAGCCAACAAACGGTATGAACAATGTTAATGATAGCAGCTGTTATGCACCATTGTTATATAATTCTTTGACAGCCTGTATTGTTTACTCAATTTGGTGTCTATGCTCGTTGTGGTTAGTATGTAGAAGCGGTGTCGAATGCTAGTGTCTGTCTTGCCTGTTTTCTGTCTGTTGTTTGTCAAATCTTATATTTTACGTATACATCAAAGCTAATACAGGTGAAACTAAAGTAACAGCTAATGAACAATAAATGTAATAAGTACAATATAGATTACATGTATTACATGTCTGTCTGTCTGTCTGTCTGTCTGTCTGTCTTTTTCACATACTTTTGTAAATGAATGCTGTTATAACCAAAAATATTTAAATGTCTGTCTGTTTGTCTGACTGACTGTCTGTTTGTCCGTATGTATGTATGTATGTTTGCTTGTGTGTCTGGTTGTCTGTATGTATGTTTGTCTCAACAACCATTTTGTAATGATAGCTAGCATGAGCATGACCGTTTGATGCCCGCTACTGACTGCACTATGTATTTTCTACTACTAATACACTCAATGTTATTCTGTTAGGGTCTTCAGCACTGCCTGTGAAGTCAACACCAGTTATGAAAGAGTCGACGCCAAAGAGATCTCTCAACTTAAGTGACTACAAGAAACGACGTGGTCTCATATAGATCTTACTTACCATCTTGAGATGATTGTGTAGGCAAGTTATTCCAGTCATGCCACTCGTTTTGGACAGCAAGTTGTTTCTTTGATGTGCGCTGCTCTTCTGTGTCTGGACCATTGCGGCCTTTTTGTGTATTTACGACTGTTTTTAATCCCGTACGTTGGCGCCTGTTCGAAGGGAACGGGAGGTTTTATTGAATTACTGTACCGCAGGAATGCTAGTAGAGAGTGTAGTGTGTTGGTGTACATTTTGGAAGGATGCATTACTGCGCATGCCTGTAGAAACCGAGGAAGTGACTGAATTTGAATGTGCGTCACGTGTGTGTACAGTGTTGTCGATGACAGAAGAAACTCCCGGAGGCGGTTATCTTGCCCGAGGGCAATATGTAACGCAAGAGTTCTCTCGTACTCCTTCAAGGTGACGGTTTACACGGTCTCTGGCGCTTCTGGAAACGTGATCATGAACGCGAGCAACCGTGCCTTTTGTCAGCAGAATGGAGGGTCAGACTTCAGTAGATGTGACTGAGGAAGATGATGCCATTGAAATGCCTGAAACAAATGTGCGATGCCAATCCGTAAGTATTATCTATTATGTATGGACACTTAGCTAATTAATTAAAGTAAATTTGCATTGTGTTGTTATATACATGTATGTATAGATGTGTATGTAAAAGATATCTACATACACAGTTATCTATGGATAGGATATGGAAGCCGAGAAGGGTCATGCTGTGCTTTACTGTGCATGACCCTTCTCGGCTAGGTTGTTCTGTTGTGCTTGCCCAGGCACTCTGTTACTACTAATAGAAACGAACGTTAATTGTGTGCTGTGCTCTATTATGTTGAACCATGTGGTTAGTTGCTGAGCGTAGCAAGGCTTCTAATCTGGCCCACACAACAGAAAGGGGCGTGGTCCTATATGGCAATCCATCGAGCTCTTGATGTGTGTGTGTGTGTGTGTGTGTGTGTGTGTGTGTGTGTGTGTGTGTGTGTGTGTGTGTGTGTGTGTGTGTGTGTGTGTGTGTGTGTGTACACATGAACCTCAAATTCTCCTCTCCACGACACGTTTCATTATAAGACCTACTTCAAAAAGTTGTTTCCATGTCTGACTACAGATCAGTATAGGAACGATTCATACAAGTGACCAAACGGCGAAGAAAAACCCTCATAAAGCTCCGTCTCCCCGTCCTTTTGTATTGTAGCTAGGGATTGGGTGTACTTGACAACCAAGAAACACCTTTATTAGCTGAATGCCACCTACAGTCAGCTATTCACACGTCCCATACTATGATCAATCCTTAACTACACTGTGCTGCATCTAACACTGTTGATAGTCAATGTTTTCCGATATCAATTTCTATGTCAGTAAATACCATACCACTGTCGATCGTTACAATGTTACTAAGAGCATACTTATACTGTACATTTCAATTGTCTTGATCATGATCGGAAACAACGAATACCTATACCAGGCCTATATACGTAATCTAAACTACTAGGAAGTTTGCATGTTTACTTCCATGACAGGGTTTCAACAAATACGTATTGTCTAGCTAGGACGCTGCATTTCAGTAGACGGTCAGAAAACTCCGTTGGGCATGTTACTCGCCAACTCAAGGCGCCTACAGATACCGAACAACTAGTTAATTAATTAATTAATGGTTCAACAGACTGCATAGTAGAGCACAGCACACAACATTCATTTCTGTTATTACAGAGTGCATAGTATGCAAGCACAGCAGTACCTAGCTGAGAGGGTCATGCACAGTGAATGCAGCATAACCCTTTTCGACTTTTGTGGTAGGAGTGCTATTGAGTTTTATGGCTAGGTGCTGTGCTTTACTGCCATGCATGTGAGCCCGTAAATGGAGCTCTAAATAAAAGAAGCTTCAGAAGAGATGGGTATATGCAGCAGGCTTGCATAAATGTCTTTCTAGATTACACCGGTCCTTGGGTGACCAGTTTGCTTCTTTCCATCTTCTGAAAGTTTAGCCATGTATACTACTTGGGCTAGATCGCAACATATAAATGCAGATGTGTATGCAGCGCTTGCTGCGGGCTTGGCCTTGCTGGCAACATTGTTGGGTGGGACAGCTGGTTTTGTTTCCACTGTACACCTTGATTTCTTTACGCCATGGCAAACATGAGCAAAGAGAGCTTTGTCATACTGAACAGTGCGTTGTGACACTCATGGTTTTTAGCAAATTTTCACTGTGTCAGGCGATGGTTCCACCTGTGTGTATTCCAACAGTTGACAGTCTTTCTCTCGGTTCTTCTTCCTCTTCTCGAAGTACATCTGTGATAACATCTCATAGTCAAGAAATTCACTTGCCACAAAATCTAAGTGATTGGGAACAAAACGGACTGAAAGATAACAGCGGGACGTTGCAGGTAAAAGATCCTGACTTATTGCATTTGCTGAGTAGTAGAGTCGGTAGTTTTTAAATGCCGGCAAAAATAGAGCTTTGTGCCCTTTGTACACCTTAAAAGCACCTCTTCCCGAGTCGGTAGTTCTCCATACTGGCAAAAATAACGCTTTTTACCCTTTATACACCTTAAATATAAAGGGTAAAAAGCTTTATTTTTGCCGGTATTTGAGAACTACCGACTCTACTACTTTGCTGCACTACCTGACTTGCATTTTCATTGGCGGAGGTTGCTACTTTGAAAAGATTTAAAACTACAGTTGCATTGCTACCCGAAATTTCGGTAGTTGAAGTAATAGGTGACAACACAGATGAAATGGTTTCTCAGGTAAGATATACATGTGCTTGATGTTTAGCAGACTGTCGAAATTTCTTTGCTTTGAAGGGTCTCAAAGTCGTTCCATCTTCTTGGCTGGTCTCCAAGGCTCAGAGTTTGGACGGTACAGGTAAGTCTATGTATTAAGAATGTATAGAGCAAAAATCAGATGGTTGGGATTTGACAGACTCGGAATGTATGACGCCTGAAATGAAGTGGCAATCCCGAGCAGTTACTTGGAAGAACACCATAGCAAAGGTAATGGTTTAGTGTTATCTGTTTAGAGATAGCATGCATTTCACACCAGCGGTCTATTTACGTCACAATGACAGAATGCTCAGCACGGAAAGGTTCTTGACTGTCAAGAGATCCGCTCTTGCACAGAGGTATAGTGTATTTGTTTCCCCATGCATGGAATGACGCTATGACAGTATCGTCTGCCAAGATTCCCAGGCCACTTCTCACTGATATCCTGGAAGAGGCCGTTCCTGTCGTCCAGAAAGCAGCTGAAAGTAGTGGCGAGCGTTTTGCGTTCTGGCGTTTGTTTGTTTGACGACTCTCGTTGCAGTTTACAAACGCGAGCTTGGAGCACGCGATCCATTGACAACACAAGCCGTAGAGCACCTGAAGAAGCTGAGACAGCGACTCGACAAGCTGAACATGCAGTAGACATGATCCATGCGCCAGAAATAATAAGTGAGGCAAAACCTGGTAAATAACTATTCCGAGATTACATTTAATGTATATAGTTTAAACGAAAAACTCTGTAAGAAACGACAGGGCTAATGATGAAATGATGGATTGTCGACAAGTCTATCAATAAAAATTTTTATGTATTGCTCAAGCTTCCTTTTTGGTCCATAATAAAATTGTAGAAACCTGAAAGAAATTCAATGTATCTAACGCATGTCGTTATGAAGATAACATGGCACTTACAGTACTGCATGGGATCCAACGTTACTCTAGTCACCAGCAGGTGATCTCTCCCTACTCTCGGGAATTCCTACAACTCGTTTTGGTGACTTGCCGCTGTCCCCGTGGCCAGACACACGACGTCCGTGTTTTCGTCTATATTTCGCCAAGTCTTCACCGAAAACGTCGCCTTTTTGTAGGGCATTGATTAAATCATCGAATTCACCGCTTTCACTCTTGCCAACGCCCTTGGGCTTGATTCGGCTGTCGCTAGACCGGGATTCTTGCTCTCTTTTTCGACGTTCCGTTGCTCGTTTTTCTCGTTCTTTTTGCTGCCAAAGAGAGCGACCACTTTCTGGTACAAGACACAGAAAGACGGCATGTTAGCACTTTACCTCGGCCATTTCCCTAGCTTTACGAGCTTCTTCTTGTCGTTTCTTCTTCATTACTTCATTCTCTTGACGAGCCTCCTGTTACACACCCTCATCAACACTACACCGCTTCACACAATGTCTTACCTCTACTTACATCAAATGATTGCAGAAACGTAGCGAACATGCCAAAGAAGTCGTCAGGTTGTGTTTTCATGGGATCTTCACCAAACAGTTCCACAGTCTTGTTAAACTGAACAGTATATGTACTTTAACAACAGTCACTGGGATGATGTGAACCATGCAGACACATGAACGGACCTGTATTTTGGAGTCAATTAACATTTCTTCGAGTTCAGCTAGTTGAACAGAAGCCAGTGATTCGAAGTCACTGACAATATCTACAAAGCGGTCTCCCAATTCTCTAGTTGATTGCGTGGAATGGTAGTTTAATTCCTAGAAGAGAATGACACTATACAACTATAAGACGAAGACACGAGCATAGTAAATTGAGGCACATTTTGCACTCTTTCCAGTCCTTGCTTAAGAGCCAGCATTTCTGTTTCCAGTTCGGTCATGCTGAAACAGCGTTAACAAGCATAAGGGAAATCCTAACATCCACTTGAATGTGTAGCTCACTTGACTTTGGAACCGTTCCTAACGTTAGGCAAATCACGTTCCAATTGGAGTACTTCCGGAAACTGTACACAGCACACAAAGTCAGACCAACAACAAGTAAGAGAGCGGTACAGTACTCCATCCGACCTTGAGCTCTACAGTTTCAATCAGATAATGAAGAAGTGTCATTCGGCGATCTGTACTTGACTTCGTGTCGATGATGTTATTCAAACTGGAAATGCGGAATCCTGCAGTACCACAACACCAAAAGTCTTCCATTGACCTACGCAACGAGTTCTGACAGATGGGTACCAACCAAATGCATTACTCCTAACTCCACGGTTCATGTAATTGCCCAGAGCTAGAATTATCTCCAATAAACGGCGGAGCCGAGTGCTGCGGGCAACCTCTCTAGATGCCCTGAAAATAGCTGAAAATGAGAGGCTCAGTCTACTGTGTATGATCAACTCACAAGACGGATTATGCGGCTATCACCTTCTACTTTGGGTCGACATTCACCAACTCTCTCATTGAATTTCTTCTTGTAGAATAGTACAGCCATTCGCTGCTCATAATGATTAATTCTAAGCACCAACTGCATCAGTTTATTATCACGGAAGAGTTACAGAAAACTAACTGGCTCATTTCATAAAGAAAGCGGTCAGCTCGTGCCATCTTATCAATCTCCTCCTTGTGTGACATTAGCAGCTGTACCTCATCTTGCTGTGGAACATATTTCAATATCTGTCAGAAATACAAAACATTAGGTCCCTATTTCCTACAAACCTAACACAATTAGTCTTAGTAACACCTGTTCAACCATGTCCACAGTTACTTCTTCTTCATCATCCATACTCAGCACAACTAACTTCAATTCTTCGTTGCTCATCTTCAATTTGGAGAGTAATATTGTGCAATTCTACAACCAATCAAACAATGTGTTGTCTGGTGATGCACTACAGTCAGATTACGTGTATTGACCTGTGCCCTACGTCCATCAATCACTGACAATTCTTTTGGTTTTGCTTTGATTTGAGATACATCTTCAGTTGATCCCTCTTTCTGTACACAAAATAGTAAGTCACAATTCATTCTGGAAATAGTGACAACAAACCTTTTGGTATGCTGAAAAGCTTCTTTCAAAGTTGGGCAGATCAAGCAACCTGAAAACCTTCAAAACAACAGCCACCTCTATTTCATTCAATTATGCCATCAAGCAAACAAGACCAACATGGGCGTCATCGAGATCCTTCCACAATGTTTTCTTGACTTGGTGTTCACCTAGTTTCGACCAGTTGAATGATTTCAGTGGCTGTGAAGCCTTGGGTATTTTCTTTTGTTTGGAAGAACCAAATCCAGGGGCACCGGGAGGTGGGGGTGGACCTGAATCAACAATGCAAATAGAATTCAGTAAAATCAATATGTACAATCAAGTGTTTGATAAACACTGCACCTGGTGGTATGGGACCACCAGGAACAAGAGGAGGTGGTGGTGGTGGACAAGCCAATCCTAGTGGTGCCGGAGGAGCAGGAAGAGCAGGTTGAGAAGATACATCCACACCACTCAGTCGCAAGCTCAGCTGTGCAGCATCCATTCCAGCAGCAGCTTTGGCATCATCTGGTAAACTAACACTGCTTTTCTCCAAGATGTTCTCGAGTCGAACTCGGTCAAGCATTTCACGATCAAGCTGAAACAAAATAGTGTCATTTGGTTAACATCATCACAGTATGCTGAAGACGGTTGGTTACCTTTGCTTTCAGCTCAGTCACTGATGCGTTCAGTTCCTTTTCACGTAGTTTATACTCACGCAACTCCTTTTGCTCCTTCTCCAGTTTTGTCATTATCTTATTGAGAGCTTTCTTTACATCTTCCTAGCATTTTTAGATTTAATGATGTAGCAGCTAAGATCATGCACACTACACTTCACGAGACCTTCTCTTTTGTCCGAATTTCACATTCTCTTTCTTTCTTTCCAAGCTTTGATTGAAGGTCGTCCTTTGCTGTAGAAACAAATGGCAGTCACAACAAGCTCTCAAAATTAACGTTGTCTTACTTTTCTTTACATCTTCAAGCTGTGCCGTCATTTTCTCCATTTCTTCTTCACGAAATAAACTGAATAGTACATAGGGTGTGAGAAGCTGACAACTACATACAGACATGCTTGCATTAAAGCTTACTGATGAACAATGTCTTGAACATCAATTTTCAAAGGTTCTAGATCAGGATCTACACCGCCATCTTGCTGCAGGACAATCTGCTGTACTACATGATCAAGAAGTTTCCACCGATGTGCTAGGTAGTCTCCTTCAACTATTCATAAAGAAGCAAGGTATTAGTCACTGACATACACTGATACTGATCACTTTGTATGTACCAGGAACCATAAGACAGTGCTGTAATAGTGAAAGCAAGTGTGGGTATGAAGGTGAATGGGCCAGCTTCCGTTTGAGAACATCCAACATGGCAGATGCACTATTGGTATCAATGTGTGGCTGCATCAGAAAGAACATCAAGACAGAGATTTCTTTGAATCAAAGACAACATACCATTTCAAATCGTGATGCAATTTCTCGTTCATCCTCTTTCCTCATCAGCTCAAAAAACTCTAAATGTCTGCAAATAAACATTTGTCATGCACAAGAACCACATTAAATCCTCCTGCAACCAGAAACCTGTCAAGAATAGAATTGCTCTGCCCCCGAAGTTTGACAAACACGGGCTGGAATCCCAACATGAGGAATTCATAACGTAAATGAACTCTAAACTCTAGATGGTCCTTAAAACAGTAACCAAGCCATACTACAACAAGGATTACCAACACAGCAATTAACACACCTCTCCTGATCCACCACACAAGAGTGCATTGAGAAGAGACATCACAGCAGTCTTGAGGTTCACCTCCTCACGATACATTCCAGTAGAATGATCCAAATCAAGGACCACAGTCTACCCAGAAGCACATTACAACCTAAATACCATCCGACTATAACAACTACAAAACCTGAAAACGTGTTCTCTCTGAAGCATAATGCTGAAAATGTGACATAGCCTTTAAAACATTTTTGTGACCACCGGGCACCAAGCAAACAGCACCCAAAATCTCATAAACTACACAGAATGTCTGCATAAGATCCTCCAATCACGTTGGCAAGATGTATGTTACCTGCAACTTTTGTTTTGACATTGTCTGTATAAAGGCTCTGTGCAATGATGCTGGTTGCTTTCATGTGTGAGAGGACATGACCACGCCCATACTAAACATACAGATATATATATATATATATATCAATCAATCACGAACACACACACACACACACACACACACACACACACACACACACACACACACCACACACACACACTCCGCAGTTAAACTAGAGTTCTCACTGTATTGTTCAACAGTGCCTTGATGCAACCAATAATAGCCGTGTGAATCCCACTTTGCCTGAAAAAAAGAGCAGCAGTTGAATAGATAACTAAATCCAAAACACCACATATCGAACCTAGTGCTGTGATCCATTTGCTGTAGAAACTCCAGCAAACAATCAAGACCATTGGCCTGAATGAACTGGTTTACAAAGCTAGACAAGCCACAAGCAACAAAACAATGACAAAACCAAGCAAGAAGGCAAGAAACAGAAAGCACCTCTGAGTCTGAGTGCGAAGTGCAGTCTTCAAATTATCTGCCAATTTTGTACTGGACTGCTGCTCACGAATATCTGGTGGATATGGCGCCTATAAAAATTGACGAAAAGCAATGACCCCATTAGAACCCGCACGACAACACTCAATAGTACAGACCCAGTAAGTCAGAGCAAATAGTAACCAAAGCTCTCCATATTAGGCAAGGCATGCACGCATGCAGAAAATATGACGGAAGATATGCTTACTCCTGTTAGATGTTTTACATCACTGATGTACTTGCTGGTGCGTTCCACATCATTGTCATCTCCAGTCAAATGTTTCTACAACAGCAACAACTTCAACGACCGGATTCGAACAGTTTGACTCTGCATACTAAAGTTAGAGGCCTAACATCCCAACTGAACATGCAGCAAACATGAATCAAGAACAAGAATACATTAGACCTAGTAGGTCAACTGGTAGAGAACTAGCAGGAAGTCTACTCCAGACAGACCAAAACGACGAGGGAGTCGCATGGGTAAGATCACATTACAGTAAGCTAACAGAGTCGGTGCCATAACACGAAACTCTTACAAATTTCTGGTTGAGATATAGGCGCCACTTCGCTTCCGGTGGCAATGCCAGCACTCCTTCACGTTTCGCTGCACTGAGATCGAGTTCATCCTGCAATAGAGACAGATGTGTGTGAACGGGAGTCACGTACAGTACACACACATGCACAACATCCTGGTGAGCTGCCTGTCAACCTACCACGACTTCAGCAAATTTCTCGCTCAGTTCTGGCTCGGGTGGCATCTGCTTCATCAGTCGTTCTATTTCCAGTGAAGGATCGTTGCGTTTCTTGCCCTTTTGACTGCCGGTGCGTCTCAGCGAGTTCCGCTGGCTCCTGCCGCGACGTAATAACGAAAAAGGCATTGTTGGCACGTTACAGTCGCCCAACGTTGTAGAAAGATCGATATGGAGCCTTGCTCTACGAGAGTGCAAACAAAATTGACATCACGAGACCATACGGGACATCCAGAAATTATGTTGAGAGACACACACTGCCAATAATAACAATGATGATGTAGTGTGTACCGAAGGAATGATCAGACCGGATCACGAAAGGTGTGTAATTGCTCATCTCAATTTGTTCTGTTGCCTTGTCTGCAGCTTGCACAAGAAACGCTTGTAGTAGTCTAGACACTAGGCTGCATGGGTAGGATTGTTTGTTTGTTTGTAGGAACACACACAACGTAACAAAACAACCGGCAATAAGGACTTAATTAATAATTTATTAATAGTAAAAGTTAATTAATTACTTATTAATACTAAAATTAGTCTCGCTATAAACGGCCACAATACATTGGTATATTAGCTAAACGTTAGTTTCTAAGCAGGTCCGGATCCAGATGGGGGTTGAGGGGTTTGCAACCCCCTCTTTTCCAATAGGCGTGGTTCGATAATTTCATTAGAAAAGAGAAGATTAGTAATGCTATAAATAACTGCTACCAGGTCAACTCCCTCTTTCAAAACTCCTGTATCCGGGCCTGCTAAGGTAGATGACATCATCTTAATCGCAGGTACACAGTACCCGGTAATGTCAGGAATGCAATACTACTGCAGGTGACTTATGACTGTGAGTGCTGTGGAATGCGTGCATGTCACAGACAAACTCTCTTGTTATTCATAATTCTTGCAATTGCCTTGCTGTAGACACAACTGCATTGTTGCATACTACACGTACAACTACTACAACGTATCTGCCGTATACGAGTGTGAGCATTTGCAGTATTTGCAAATTCGCAAATCCTTTTTGCCAACAGCTCGATTTTGCACTTGGACGTCACCATCAGGTTTCACGTGCTGTTAGCTAACTAATTATCATTCTCACGTGCTACGTCGGTTGTGCTATGCCGAATGTGTTGGATTTCGCTGCCACTATTAAACCCTAGACCTACAAGTATCTAGTAATTAAAAGTAAATTACAATCCAAACGCTATCGTTCTCTGATATATGTAAATATCAGCAATCCCACCATGCTAGAGAATGAGTTTTTTTATAGCTAGTAGCTTTCAACTACTAGGTAAGCAAAGCGGAAAGCTCACATCTTATGACGAAAAGGAACGTGAGGACAAGGAAAAGACGGCATACTGACACCAGTCAACCTGCTGTCACTGTGGACGTCGATCAGACAGTCGACTACGTTACCCGACCGTTCTTCGTCATCTCTCTTGCCAGTTTGTTCCTTTTGTTTTTTGGTGCACTAGCGACGGTGTTGATCTCTGTCGCTACTCCGCAAGAGCCACTGGTGGCTGATGACCCGTCGTACACGCACAGTGAATCATTAAAGCTGCAACAATTATTACACCACACGTCTGCAAATGGCTGGAGGGTGGCAGACCGTCGGGAGAGGGAAGAACTGGATGCGACACGCTGCAACATCGAGAGACGCGACGCTAACAGTGTGACTGTTGATGAATTTGAGTCTCTGTACCGTTTCAAGAAACCTCTATTGCTGACGTTTCCAAACGGTGCTGCTGACTGGACAGATCCAGATCTATTTCAACGTCGCAAACTTCTTGATCTCTATTCTTACTGGTCTGTATCATCAGGACGCTCACTGGATATTGTTAAGTCAGGTGGAGCAGGAGAAATTCAAGCTTCGTTTGGTGAGTATGTTGAAGAAATGATGAACGAAAGAGATGAAATATCTGACGAACCTTTCTACATTTTTGATCGACATTTCTTTCAAGACAGTGAACTGCAACACAGTTTTCATCCTCCTCACTTGCTTGCTAATATTAATGAAGAGGGTACTGACAGCTTCTTCTTCATGGGAGCATCGAGGAGTGGTGTGAGTTTTCATAAACATGCAGACGCGTGGAATGCAGTTGTACTTGGTCGAAAACGTTGGTTTTTGTATCCTCCAAACAAAACTCCACCAGGGGGTGTGTGGCCAGGATATAGTCAAATAGATTGGCTGAAAAACATATATCCAACACTGGAGGGAAATGATAAGCCTCTAGAGTGTGTGCAAGAAGCTGGAGAGATATTGTATTTACCTGAGTCATATTACCATGGAACAATTAATATTGGTGATACTTTGGCTATTGGATTACAGAAAGTCGAGGCATCAACACCAGCAGAACAGCTAGTGTACGATCTAAATCAACTGAATGTCAAAGTCCTTAATACAGAAGATAGGAATATACAGAATGATGTTCAAAAACAAATAGTTGAGAAATATTATCAGCTTTATACACTACTTCCCAATAGTGCAGAGATATGCCACAAATTAGGTGAAGCTCTTTATGATGATGGTCAATATGACAAAGGTTTGGAGTTTCTGCAGAAAGCCATTGACTACGATCCCAAATTTGTTGTAGCTTACAGTACTCTGTCTCGCTACCTTAAACAACTGGATGATATCACTGGCTCAGAGGCTGCCATTAGAAAAGCATACAAACTGAATCCTCACAACTTTGACGTTGTTATTCAATATGCCGAATTAACTGAAGCTAATGGTGATCTAGACACTGCTGCAAGCCTTTATGAACATGGAATCCGCATTAAACCAGAAGACCATCTCTATTTTAAACTGTCAGTTATACTGAAATCATTGGGAGAGCACGAGCAAGCTGTTCAAATGTACAGAAAAGGGCAGTTACTCAAAGAAGAACAGTTGTTGGTACAACAGCAGTATGAGACAATGTAATTTCATCTTCATCTGTTCTACGTAAATTTAGCTATATGGTTCTAGAATTAGGAACTGTGACATTAATTGGAGACCCCCTAGAATACTATCCTCTGATAATTAATTAAGCTAGAGCACTTTGTTCATGCATGTAGCAGGGTTTGTTAGGGCACGCGGAACGTGACTTTATTAGGTTAGTCACATATATAGGGTGTAAAACACACACATATATATGGTGTGAAACCATATATATATATATATATATATATGGTGTAAAACACCCATATATATAGGGTGTTAATCACACACACACACACACACACACACACACACACACACACACACACACACACACACACACACACACACACACACACACACACACACACACACACACACACACACACACACACACACACACATAGGGTGTAAAACACGCATATATATAGGGTGTAAAACCACATATATATATATATAGGGTGTAAATCACACACACACACACACACACACACGCGCGCGCGCGCGCGCACGCACGCACACACACACACACACACCACACACACACACACACACACACACACACACACACACACACACACACACACACACACACACACACACACACACACGGTGTAAAACACGCATATGTATATATGTAGGTGTAATATGGCACGCGGAACGTGACTTTATTAGGTTAGTCACATATATACCCGTGCCATATTGTTTTGACGTTTACAATTCTTAACTTAGACGGACCAGACTGTCTGGTTGTCACTTGAGGATGACATTGCAATAATCAGCTGCAAGTAGTTTAGTATCTACGTTACATCGTGTGAGCAGAGAGAACGTGCACCCACTAAAGTAAAGCCTGGTTCACAATATTGACGCCGACGTCGAAGTCAACGCGGCGTCGTGACGTCCACCTGGGTGGACGTGAACAAAGTGGCGCGGCGTCAAAAACCTGAAGTTGTCAGAGTCAAATGTAACCACGTGGGCATTTTTAGCGAATCAGCAGAGCTGTAAGCATCCCGGATCTGGAAGGAAAAACGTTGATTGACGTCGCAAGAGAAGCAGCAAGAGAAGATCATCATCGGAATCGTTGTCCGTGATTAGGCACGCGTGCGCGGTCTGACGCGCACAACTTAGTGACATCTCAAAATATTGTGAACAGGACGACGTCGACGAGTTGACATTGGCGTTGACGTTGACGTCGGCGTCAGTATTGTGACCTAGGTTTAAGTCGTCGGGACTTCGAGGGCGGTACCGCTATTATATAGCTGACCGCACTAACGGTCTCCTCTAATTTAGGACTTTCGTTTGCCCCTGTGTACGCGCATAGTATAGCTGCCACCTTCGTTAACGTTAACACCTGTTGCCTGCAACGGCAGCAACATCTTCCAAGTGACAACGTCTAACGGAAATGTCGAAATAGCTGCGACTTTAGACGTGATTTGGTCATGCCTAGCTATTGAGGATTTTCTGTTGTCTCTCTGTCCAACAACTGCGGGAATTTGTGTTAATTGAGTTAATGAGTTAATTAATTAATTTGCCCGGGGAAAGAACGGGCTAATCAGCTACCAGGTAGTTCTAAAAAAAGTATATAGTAATTAACAGTTATCGTTCTTTGTTATCTAGGTATCCGCAATCCTGCACCAATCCATGTCTAAGAAATGCATACATGTTAAAACCTGAGGCGCGCATGCGCTAGGGTGACAGTAACTACAGTGTACCAGGTAGAATAGTTACTGTCAGTACAAAAGTAGACGGACGGACGGACTGCCAATAATTTGGAATGCAGTGAGAATGCACTCATTGTTAGCGCTGGTGTTGTTAGCGTGTCGGCCAGAGCCGTATATCTAGATACGGCTCTGGTGCCGATGATACGACCCAAGTAGGAATCCGGACCGTTCGCGAATGGGCTAGCCCATTCGGGAATTCTCATACGGGCTAACCCATTCGCGAATAGTCGCGCGAAATACGAACCCGCGTTAGTTCTAGACATGGCTGATCACCGTCGGGACAGCTTCCGCGAATTTCTGCAGACTCTTTCAGCGAAACAGAACTCGCAATTAATTAGTGAAGAGAAGGCTATGCGAATCCGACGAGTTCTGGCGAGTGGAGATGGAAAGCACGCGCGCGTTGACAGCCCTCGTTTCAGATTTTATGTTCGTAGCAAGGGATTCGCAGTAATCGACCTGCCCGTGCTAGGGCTGAAAGAAGTTCTTTGTGTGCCTGCACCAAAGGTCAGATGTGTCTGAATTTCATATGTATAATATTATGCATGTGCATGTGTCGACTGTGTCTGCCCGCCTGCTAGTCTGTTTGTTTGTGTATGACAGGTATGTGAGTCATTGTAATGTCGCTACTTGTATTAGCTTAGACATTAACTTAGCAATTCTTCTCACCTCTAGCAGATATCTGCTCGTTTCTTTGCCAACTTAATTAATTAGGAATATGTAAATTATTAATGCAATTGATGTGGTTATATACTGTATTGTTTGCTATCTTTGTAACAGGGAAGTGAAACAAAGACATCTTTGCTTGGGAACTGGCTAAAAGTAGCGAACGTGTCTGAAATTTATGATATCCTCATAACTATCCATGAAGGCTCTAGAGTGCACACTGGATATCGGAAAGTTTTTGCAGATGTAAGTATCTTTGGATGGATGAGTGGGTGGGTGGGTGAGGTTGGTATATGGTGGGTGAGGTGGGTGGGTGGGTGGGTAGGCGGGTGGGAAGGCGGGTGGATGGGTAGGTGGGTGCCGGGTAGGTGGGTGAACTGGTAGGTGGGTTGACTGGTAGGTGGGTGGATTGGTAGGTGGGTGGATTGGTAGGTGGGTGGATTGGTAGGTGGGTGGATTGGTAGGTGGGTGGATTGGTGTGGACTGGTAGGTGGGTGAGTGGGTGGACGGGTAGGTGGGTGAGTGGGTGGGAGGGTGCACGGACTGGTGGGAGGGTGCACGGACGGGTGGGAGGGTGCACGGACGGGTGGGAGGGTGACCGACGGGTGGGAGGGTGAACCAACGAGTGGGAGGGTTCGTGCATGGACGGGTGGGAGAGTGCATGGACAGGTGGGAGGGTGCATGGACGGGTGGGTGCATGGACGGGTGGGTGGGTGGGTGGGCGAGTGGATGGGTGGGTGGGCGAGTGGATGGGTGGGTGGGCGAGTGGATGGGTGGGCGAGTGGATGGGTGGGCGAGTGGATGGGTGGGCGGGTGGGTGAGTGGATGAGTGGGCGGGTGGATGGATGGATGGCTATATTTCAGATATAACTAAACAGCCAAATATACAGAAATCACTGATATGCTAAACTAGAATGTAGACAGCTACAGTCACCAAACGTAATCCATACGTATAATAATTTACTAACTGTCAAAATTATGAAGCCCAAATAGACTGGGCATCCCAGTCTTGACCGTGATTGTATGGTCTCCTTGAGTTGGTAAGCCTGTCAATCTTCCTTAATAGGACCCTTGAATTGCACTTTTGAATCTGAACAGAGATGCGCTTACGCCAAAAATTTATGAAGTCAGCCGTGTTGGATTTTCCAACAGCATCCCTAGATTTTCTCGAAAGTACCCTTAAGTAGTCGACAGCTTTCTCACCCCAGCAGCCAAAGTGCTCAAAAACTAGAGGTGTGAATGCTGGTGAGTCACCACTTGCTAGACGTTCCTGATCATATTTTGAAAACTTGAGGTCCTCACGTTTTTTGGCAGCAAATCCGCAGATTCGAGCTGTTCGTTTCAGATAGTCTTTGCTCCAGGGGTGGGCGAATGAAACATCTAGATCTAGAGATGAGCCATTTTCGCTGTCAAATACGACGATATCAGGCCTATCATCGCTGTTGCTGTATCTGTTGCGAGGCTCCTTTCGGTGATGTATACCAAGATCGAGAAGGCAGTCGGACCAGCTTGCGACAAGGCTGTTGTGTTGCCAGTTGGGACCGCCGCCAGACTTGCAAGTAAGTAGGTGGAAACCTTCAGCGTCGAGTTTTGATCCACATTCGCAATTTACAACCCATTCTCCAAATGGCAAGGGTATCCCCAACCTCATGCAAGACGCCAAATTAAATTCCGGAGACGATAGCGCGAACTTGCGAGAGGAGGGTATAGAGTCGAGCCAAGCTCCCGCGTAGGGGCCTTGAAGAGATTGTAATCGTGCTGAATCTTTGTCAGAGACGACTGACGCTAAAAGGGCTGTGGTGTCTTTTTGAGCAATAGCATTGGATAGTCTGTGTTGCAATTTTCTTGCATCTGCTAAAAGAAGCTCATGGCGGGCGTACGAAACTGGTTTCGGATCTTCATCAGATAGTAACAGTGGCGGAATCATAGCGGCTGCCTCATCTAGGTCATCGACAATTTGGCCATCAGATTCAGATACAGCATGGATGGGCGGGTGGATGGATGGGCGGGTGGATGGATGGATATATTTCAGATATAACTAAACAGCCAAATATACAGAAATCACTGATATGCTAAACTAGAATGTAGACAGCTACAGTCACCAAACGTAATCCATACGTATAATAATTTACTAACTGTCAAAATTATGAAGCCCAATGGATGGATGGGCGGGTGGATGGATGGTGTTTCAGAGATTGTGTCTACCTTAGGTTCAAAAGCAGTATTTTGGCATCCCGAGACCTGCAGTTCAACAATTTGTGAAGACATGCGTTATCTGCGCATGTAAAACGCCACAAATGTCAGTAGCTACTGTCAAGCCGATTATTTCACCAGGTTTCATGCGAAGAGGCCAGATAGATCTTATTGATATGACAGTAGACCCTGATGGAGACTTCAAATATATCAGTCATTATATTGACCATTTTACCAAATTCAATTTCCTGTGGCCTCAGCATAGGAAGAAGTCAGTGGAAGTGGCCAGATGTCTTATTAAAAATGTCTTCAGTGTTGTTGGTCTCCCACTTATATTACAGCATGACAATGGGAAAGAATTTTGCAATAAGGTAAGAACATTACCTAAAGTCTCAACCAAAATTTATTACTCTTGTTCTTTTATTTTCTTGCTACAGATCATTCGAAAAGTTGTTAGATTATGGCCAGGAGATTGCAAAATTGTGACAGGTCGTCCACGCCATCCTCAATCTCAAGGCCTTGTCGAACAGGCCCATAGAACTGTACAACATATGCTTGCTGTTCGTCGTGCAGAGTATCCAGGAACGGGATGGACCAAATATCTTTCCTTAGTGCAATGTACTTGTGCTACTGACGTTGCATCACAGATTATGTTTTAGATTTGTATTCTTGTACACAGATGCTATGAACACACAAATCCATAGTGCAATCAATGTGGCGCCTTATGACGTTGTTTTTGGACAGCCCCCAACAGATGGTGTGTTTCCTGGTTGCCATAAAGATGTTCAACCTGAAGAAGAGGATTTGCTGAAGGTTCTAAAAGATATTCCTACATTGACTGACGGTACAATGATGCAGTTACCCTAATACTTTTCCAATTATTTTACTTGTATCTTGGTGTTAGAATATGGCAACGATTCCCCTGATGAAGGAGATGGTCATGTGGAGGATCACACAGTTTCTACATCTATAAATCAGTGTGTGTGTGTGTGTGTGTGTGTGTGTGTGTGTGTGTGTGTGTGTGTGTGTGTGTGTGTGTGTGTGTGTGTGTGTGTGTGTGTGTGTGTGTGTGTGTGTGTGTGTTAAAACGTTGACAGAACCTACATTTACTGAATCTTATTATGTATTGCTGCTAGCTGAAAGAGCTTGCCAAATTGTCAATAGTACCATTAGTTCTCTTCCAGACAACCACAATGACAAAGACAATGATGGTATAGAAACGTTGTTAGAAGATATCCCTACATTGGATAAACGTAAAATGGTGCAGTTACATAATACTCTTCCAATTTTACTTGTATATTGGTGTTAGATGATGGCAATGATTCTTCTGATAAAGGAGATAAAGATGATGTGGAGATGGCCAGAGTTTGTAGAGGTATATTATAAGTCGTGTGTGTGTGTGTGTGTGTGTGTGTGTGTGTGTGCGTGTGTGTGTGTGTGCATGCGTGCATGTGTGTGAATATTGAAACGTTGACACAAACTAGATAACCTAACTGTTGCTAGCTGACATAACTTGTCAATTTGGCAATGCTACCATCGCCTCTCCTCCAGACAATGACAATGACAATGATGACATAGAGACAGTAGGAGATACTTCTTCATTGGCTGATGGTTAATGATGCAGTTACACAATGTTCTTCTAATTATTGTACACGTCTACGATGTTAGATGATGGCATTGATTTTTCTGAGAAACGCTTTGTGGAGATGGATGAAGTTTCTACGTGTACAAAAAGTATATTTAATGTTGCCAGTAATTAACCTTACTCTTACAAATGTATTGGTTCTAGCAGACAGAACATATCAATTAGGCAATGGCAATGATTATATAGAGACTTCAGAAGAATCAACAGGTATGAAATATACATACGTAATACATATGTACATACATACATTTATGGTCTGTATACACCCTTCAATGATAGCAGCAGCAAATTGTGTCTTTTTCTAATGCAGGTGGCTTGTTAGGAACAAGTAGACAACACATACAAAGAAGAAAGAGAGCGTTAGATAATTACATCAAATCAGCAGAGAAGCAAATGTACAAGCATTCCAAAAGCAAACGGGTGAAACTACAACCATATGCAGTGGGTGACTATGTCACTGTTAGAATTCCCCAACAAGACAGGATGTCAACGGATCTCCCACGTCTTCTTGCAGTAGTGGTTGAAATCCGAGGGACAAAGAGAATCAGCTACCGTCTCATGTACATGTAGTGGCTTCTCCCTTGTCTTCCATAAATTGATTATTTATATCCTATCAAAACAGGTCAAAGTACGGAGTTTTGGAGAGATTGTATGATGATAACAATCTAGAGGTATTTTTAGGCAAGATTGAGGATCTCAGTACGTCTAACTGGGAGAATGACCGAAAGATATCTTTAAGGGAAGCGGTGAGATTGGCTAGACAGAAGCGTGGAGGGTTGCCTGCAAGATGGTGCAAATGTAGAAAGGGATGTGTGACAGGAAGACAGTGTCCATGCCTTCATAATGGTACTGTGTGCCACAGCAAGTGCCACCGTGGAGTAAAATGTATGAATCTTGCTAGTTTAAAGCAACCAACAAAGCCATCAACAAAGCCATCAACAAAGCCATCAAGCCATCAAACGTTATCGACCAGTGACTGTAAGTGCAACAATAGTTGTACCGTTGTGAAGAAATGTAGCTGCCAGGCAAATAAGAAACTGTGCTCCCCCAAGTGCCATCGTGGTTGGATGTGCTGCAACGTCGGAAGACAAGAAGAGACTGAGATTATTATTGTGGACTTGAATGTCAAACATGAACGCCCAGCAAGGAACAACGATTGGTTACCTCATCTTCAGCTTGACAGAGGAGATGAACTGAGGTTGCTAGGTGGGCAATGGCTCTATGACACACACATTTCAGCTGCACAACGTCTACTAAGGGATCAGTTTCCTACAATTGATGGACTAAATTCTCCTCTGGTGGGAATGTCTCCTGGGGGATTTACAGCAGCCACAAACAGTGCCGTTCAGATACACAACAACGAACAGCATCATTGGCTCACCTCCACTGCAGGAGTTATAGAAAGCTGTGCCCATGTATACGTATATGACAGTCTGTCATCGGGTAGTCTAGGACGTGCCCTTTGTAGGCAGCTTGTTGATATTTACAGGCTTCTGGCTGACAAGGATGGCAAAATTGATGTAGCCATCAAAGCAGTGCAGCAGCAGTTACGTGGGGAGGGAAACTGTGGCCCCTTTGCTTTGGCTTTTGCTACAGCATTGTGTCATGGAATTGATCCCAGTACTGTATCTTTCTCTGAGCGTTCTCTAAGAAAACACCTGCACTTTTGTTTTCAGTCGGGTACTCTCACTTGCTTTCCTCAAGTTAGCCGTACAACAAGATCTACTGAAGTAAAGACGGCAATCAGCATCCATTGTCTGTGCTACTTGCACCTTCCTGGGAAGCAAATGGTCCAGTGTGATGACTGTGAGAACTGGTATCACCTGGACTGCGTTAGTTCATCTTCAAACGGTGTGGCGAATGCGGCCAAAATTTCCCAACAACCAACTTGGCACTGTCAAGAGTGCACAAAGAGACAGAACTAGCAATGATTGAGTCGTGTGTATTGTCTAGTTTAGATGTCTGTCTGTCTGTCTGTATGTATGTATGTATGTATGTATGTATGTATGTATGTATGTCTGTTTATCTGTCTGTCTGTCTGTTTTTCCATTAGTTTATCTAGGGTTTGTTTGCTTTTACAAGTTTCTAGCATATGTATACAAGTAGAGTGTATATGAGAATAAAGTATCTGTCTGTCTGACTGTCTGTCTATCTTTCTGTCATAATCATATATTTTCATAAATGAAGTTAGTCTGTTGTCTGTCTGTTTGCCTGTTTGTCTGTAGGTATGTATGTCATTATATCTGTCTGTTTATCTGTCTGTCTGTCTGTCAGTTGTATATTTAGAACATTGACATCTACTAATCTGTCTGTCTGTCTCTCTGTCTCTCTGTCTCTCTGTCAGTTTGAGAGCTGAGCAATGATTGAGTTATGTGTATTGTCTAGTTGAGATGTCTGTCTGGCTGTCTGTCTATCTGTCTGTCGGTTTGTCATTCAAGGCCAAGTCCATTAGTTAATCTTTGACTTTGCAAGGACTGGTTTGCTTTCACAAATTCCTGGCGTATGTACAAGCAGCGTCTATATGAGAATAAAGTATCTGTCTGTCTGTCTGTCAATGATATATTGGCAACATTGAAGTCTACTTTAACAATCAGCTAGCTTGAAAATAAAAGGTCCAAGCATAAGTGACTAAAATCAGCAAAACTGTCACTTAATCATGGTGATTTAGATAGATTATTTGACTTTGACATTCTAGGCCAAGTCCATTAGTTAATTTATGACTGTATGTATGTATGTATGTGTGTGTGTATGTCTGTTTGCCTGTCTGTCAACACATATATTTCAACATTGAAATCTACACACAACACAACTAAGCAAGTCTACTGTCCCTATCGCACATAACCACTAACAAACTAAACATTGGTTTACACCGCATTCGCATGTGGGCTAGCTAGCCCATTCGCGAATGGTTCCCCCCCCGGACTTGCCATACCGTTTGCGAATTTTAATATATGGCAAGACTCCACGTGTATGGTAAGAATCTGATATAAACTAGTCGACCAATCTGTAAATCGTTATCATACAGTAGAAACGGTTTTGACATTGGTTTAGACCGCATTCGCAAACGGGCTAGCTAGCCCATTCGCGAATGGGCCCCCAGACTTGCCATACCGTTTGCGAATTTTATAGCAAGCTGAATTGGACAAGATTACACTCGCTACAAAAAGACACCGGAATTGCATGCACACAAAACACACCGGAATCGTGCACAGAAAAACACGCTGGAATTGTGCACGCATGTGTCCGTGTGTCCGTTTTTGTCTGTTTGTGTAACTGTGTGTTTGTATGCTTGTGTACGGTTGTTTTGTGTGTTTGTGTCCTTTCGCAAGAGTGGCGAGGTTGGTAAGAAAAACCAAATTACTGTATAAAGTTACGCATTATTCATAGTTTTTAAATTTCTTGGTGGTTTTGGAGGAATTGTGAATGTGATTAGATTAATATAGAGTTGGAAAGCAGCGTGACATCATTATTTCTCAAATGGGTTATTAAGATTTCGTATTTTTTTCTAACTGGTTTACAACACAAAATGTCGCATCCATATATAGCGTTCGAATATATAGATTTCTGTGATAATGTCTCAGTAAACCGTGCGGCTTTGCGTGCGCGTTTCCAGTGTATTTTCCGTGCCTATTTCCACTGATTTTGTGTGCACAATTTCAGTGTATTTTTGTGTAATTCCATTTTTTACAATTCCAGGGTGCATGGTTCCAGTCTATTTCTTTGTGAGTGCAATTCCAGTGTACGTATACCGCGCACAATTCCAGTGTGTTTTGTGTGATATTTTTTGTGGGTTATTTGGGTTCACGCAATTTAGGTGGACGCAATTCCAGTGTAACCTTAAGCTTTTGCATGTCTAGACTTGTTTTCGGTGTGTTTTTGTGTGCACGCAATTCCATTGTGCACAACTCCTATGTGCATGCGCTACTAGTGTCTTTTTGTAGCGATCGTATTTTTTCAAATTCCATTTGCCCTAAATTTCAGTAACGGAAAACTGGACTCGTACTGCAGCTGTACGGTAAAAAATTGATCTAGACCCGAAGACGAATATGTAAATCGTTATTAAGCAGTCGGCATTATTTGGACATTGGTTTTGACCGCATTCGCAAACGGGCTAGCCTATTCGCGAACGGTCTGAATTCCTACTCTGTTCACCTCGTATTCTTATACGGGCTAGAGGATTCCCAAATGGTCAGCCCGTATGAGAATTCCCAAATGGGCTAGCCCATTCGCGAACGGTCCGGATTCCTACTTGGGTCGTATCACCAGCACTAGTCTCGCGTGGCCCTGCCGGCGTCTCTGGTCGCGCATATCATTTCCAGCGTGTGAAGTACTAGTTCCGTGTTGCGTAGCAGCCAAAGTTTTAGCTCTCTAGCGCTAGCGCTTCTTCATCTAGAGCTAGTAGCTTTCAACTGTTATGTATGCAAAGCGGAAAGCTCACATCCTATGGCGAAAAGGAACGTGAGGACAAGGAAAAGACGGCATACTGACACCAGTCAACCTGCTGTCACTGTGGACGTCGATCAGGAAGTCGACTACGTTACCCGACCGTTCTTCGTCTTCTCTCTTCCCGGTTTGTTCCTTTTGTTTTTTGGTGTAATAGGATTAGCGACGGTGTTGATCTCTATCGTTACTCCGCAAGAGCCACTGGTGGCTGATGACCCGTCATACACGCACAGTGAATCACTAGAGCTGCAACAATTATTACACCACACGTCTGCAAATGGCTGGAGGGTGGCAGACCGTCGGGAGAGGGAAGAACTGGATGCGACACGCTGCAACATCGAGAGACGCGACGCTAACAGTGTGACTGTTGATGAATTTGAGTCTCTGTACCGTTTCAAGAAACCTCTATTGCTGACGTTTCCAAACGGTGCTGCTGACTGGACAGATCCAGATCTATTTCAACGTCGCAAACTTCTTGATCTCTATTCTTACTGGTCTGTATCATCAGGACGTTTACTGGATATTGTCAGGTCAGGTGGATCAGCTTCGAATTCGTTTGGTGAGTATGTTGAAGAAATGCTAAACAAGAGAAATGAAATATCTGACGAACCTTTCTACATCTTTGATCGACATTTCTTTCAAGACAGTGAACTGCAACACAGTTTTCGTCCTCCTCACTTGCTTGCTAATGAAGAGGGTACTGACAGGTTTTTTCTCATGGGAACATCAAGGAGTGGTGCGAGGTTTCATAAACATGCAGACGCGTGGAATGCAGTTGTACTTGGTCGAAAACGTTGGTTTTTGTATCCTCCAAGCAAAACTCCACCAGGGGGGGTGTGGCCAGGATATAGTCAAATAGATTGGCTGAAAAACATATATCCAACACTGGAGGGAGATGATAAGCCTCTAGAGTGTGTGCAAGAAGCTGGAGAGATATTGTATTTACCTGAGTCATATTACCATGGAACGATTAATATTGATGATACTTTGGCTATTGGATTACAGAAGACTGAGGCGTCAACACCAGCAGAACGGATATTTTACAATCTAAATCAACTGAATGTCAAAGTCCTTAATACAGAAGATAAGAATGTAAAAAAGGCTGTTCAAAAACAAATAGTTGAGAAATATTATCAGCTTTATACGTTACTTCCAAACAATGCAGAGATATGGCACAAATTAGGTGAAGCTCTTTACAATGATGGTCAATATGACAAAGGTTTGGAGTTTCTGCAGAAAGCCATTGACTACGATCCCAAATTTGTTGTAGCTTACAGTACTCTGTCTCGCTGTCTTAAACAACTGGATGATATCACTGGCTCAGAGGCTGCCATTAGAAAAGCATACAAACTGAATCCTCACAACTTTGACGTTGTTATTCAATATGCCGAATTAACTGAAGCTAATGGTGATCTAGACACTGCTGCAAGCCTTTATGAACATGGAATCCGCATTAAACCAGAAGACCATCTCTATTTTAAACTGTCAGTTATACTGAAATCATTGGGAGAGCACGAGCAAGCCGTTCAAATGTACAGAAAAGGGCAGTTACTCAAAGAAGAACAGTTGTTGGTACAACAACAGTATGAGACAATGTAATTTCAACTTCATCTGCTGACTTCATCTGTTCTACGTAAATTTAGCTATATAGTTCTAGAGTTAGGAACTGCGACATCAGTTGGAGACCCCTTGTTATTAAATAGTTCTATCCTCTGTTAATTAAGTTAAAGCACTTTTGTTCATGTAGCAGGGTTTGTTTTGATGTTTACGGATCAGAGTGATCTGGTTGTCACTTGAGTATGAAATTACAATAATCAGGCAGTTTAAAAAAACTACATTTACATCGTGAGCACAGTGACCATCATCACGTGCACATCTTGCTTGCGCAACTTAAGTCGTCGGGACTTCGAGGGCGGTACCGCAATGGCGGTCTCCTCTACTTTCTGGTTTCAAGGACTGAAAGCCATTGGTACTTATAACGAATACCACTAATTTGACATTTATATTATTTTTATATTATCGTTAATTAGGGGCTTCTTCTAGGACGTTGTTGGGACCGCAAAGAAAGTGAGACGTAGAACAGATACGTAGTACGCTATAGCAAATAGACTTGACTTGTTTTGATTTGTTTTGGTATGATTATGTAGTGTCAAAGCCATCTTAGATAACAGTGGCTCGGCCTCGAGTTCTTTGGTGGCAGATACATTGAGTTTGGTGCATGCCTTGGATGTCAAGGCTAGAAGATGTAGCTAGAACAGCAATTGGAACTAAGTTTATAACTTGGATATTTATTTGCAGCATCCGATTGCTGGGCTACTAACAGACGTATGTGAAGGTCAGCAGAAGGTGTGTGGAAATGGATGCGCAACTCTGGTAAATATGGCAACAGGATGGAGTCGAGCTATTCAATCTCTGTCTGACCAAGTATAATGCTTGCCTGACAGAATTATGGTTTGTTTTTTAATTACATGAATCTATGTCAAGGGTATACCATTGCCTGTTGTACTGTGCCTCTTTGATGAAGCTTTGTCGATATGTGAAGAGACTTGTGTGTTTGAATCTCAAAGACTAGACATTAGTGTCTCATTTATGTGCGACTCCATATCTTCAGAAATATGTATAAATACATTATCAACAGACCAAGTTGTTGCTTTACCAAACAAAGCACGTTCACTAGTGTCCGAGACTGTTGAGACTACAAGCAATCAGGAAATGATTGATGTAAATGATACTGATTGGTTTTTTGAAGGGAGCAATGATCTAGAAGTAAAACTTGATGCTACAGCTAGACAGTTTATTTCTTCCAATGAATGTCTTGCTACAGTAGAGAAGTCAGTTTATGATGCATTTGGTCTGACAGAGATGCAAAGTTATGTCAACTCCGATATGAAGCCTAAAAATTCAACAGGATTGGCAATTACTCCTCAAGCCTGTTTGATATCAACACTAAAGGAGGACACATTTGTTAGTAGCAATTACTCTTCAACAGCTGTCACTACTGAAGACAGGTGCCATGAAGTTGACGATGATTTTTCATTTGAGGAACTTCCACAACATGACTGCATTATGACATCTACTGCAGCTGAGCATCTTTGTCGAGTAGAAATGTGTAGAACAGAACTCAAACAAGTAGTAACAGCTGATAGCAACCATTTGTTCAAAACGAAGACAGCGAATTGTAGCTCAAGACTGTCTTCATTACTGAACTCAAGGAAATTGTTATCGAAACCATTAAAACGTATCATAAAAGGTAGCAGACACATAACCAGGCATGATGCAAAGCATTTGGATCAAGACAGTGCACCGGTAGTAAAAGCAGGGAGCAGAGAGCAACACTTATCTGCAGAGATTAAATCTAATGTTTGTTTTCCTGGAGGACTGCAGTGTAACAACAAGGACAAAACGGTCATAGTAGATAGCTGGATGGCATTGAAACAACTGTGGTACAAATCAACTACAATGTAGTTGAATAGTGAATTTGTGAGTAGGGTAATATTGGTGTGGCTTACAGTTTAGGTTTAGCTCATGGAATGGACTTTGAAATGTCGCTGGTGGAAGAAATCCTTCATCTACAAAGTAGAAAATCATCACATCCCAAGTGAGAGACAATGCATATAAACATGATATTTTCTAAAATTTAAATTATACTGACTGAATCTTATAGGCTGGACGTGTCACTTGTGTTTGCTCAATGTATGATTGGTCCCAACAAATGTCATTCACAGTTGGTGAAGGGTGTAGTAGTGGAAACAGATCTAAGTCCAGAAATATTGCAAGCACATGGTCGGACACTTTCTATTCTTGTATGACGTTCTCACTATTGTCTTCAGTGTATGACTGTTACATGTGGATGCATCTAATTCAGGTAGTTGTTGGAGACGTTTCACCACATTTTAAACATTTTGGGTATAAATCTAATCCAAACATCTATCAAGTTGTGAAGTCGAGAAGCGAAGATGGGGCTGTTGCTACCGACAGACACATGTGGCTGGAAAAATTGGAAAATGCATTGAAATCGGTTGGACTATTTGTTGCATTGTCGCACAAATTGCAATGTTGTGTTTGATTGTCATAGACCAATGTCGGTGTGGTGGTTGTTCAGGGTCATGTTGATGTGGCTGCTGCTGATGCTTGCTGTAGATTGGGTGTAGTCATTGTGAGTGGTGTCGACTCCAGACAGCTGACAGCGCTGTGTGACCTAACAGGAGCAAGCAGACTCACTTACCTTCACATGGCAAAACAAGTAATCATTATCATGATTAATGACACGTGATATTGTTAATGGCCTTATCTGTTATAGGAACATGTTGGCAAGTTTGTCGAGGTTAGTGTGTGTGGTGGAGAAAGTCGGTTTGCATCAAGTCCATTGCCTAGAAACAAGACCCGTATCCTTCGGAGACCAACGTGTTTAACTGGGAAATGTTATGTGATTATGCATCCTGTAAAGGTGCTGTCCCTCACACCTATTTTTGTGTATTAGTTTATAACCTAACCTGTTGTTTTTCAGAGAATGACCAGCACCGTTTGTCCCACTGGAGACGGAAGGTTAGAATAACATATTCAATGTGACTGGGTAAACTTGGTTTCATGTTTGTTTTTGTATTTTTAGAAATTTGTGTGCGACCACTGCCCTAATCTGTGCTCCTTCGATCGATCTCGCTAACATGTGGGAAACGAATTTTTGGAAATGTGTCCATCGGATCGACAATTGTCTCTCAGACTCTCGCCTTCTACCGGGAGGTGGGCGAATCGAGTTGGCATGTAGTCGGAAACTGCGACACGTGTCACGTGATGCTCCTATTACACATAGAAGTTGCAATTATCCGTGGGTGGACAGTCACGTGCGTGCTTTCATCTTCGAGTTTCAATCTGTGGCTATTCTGGAATTTGCGTTTGCACTGGAAATGTATGTTGCTCAGACGGCCGTTAATACCGGAAAGTATGACAATGTGTATGCTGCTCTTGCTTCTATTCGAGACGATACATTCCATGTCGATCCTACCCAGACTGTGTATGATGACTTTCGTGCCAAATTGGAGGCTTGGAAAAGAGCCGGAAATCTAGTGAAGGTGCTAGCTCAAACGATATCATCATCTACATATTAAAGAATGTGGGGAAGTTAACAAGGTAACCAAGTTCAGCAGGATATCACTTACTCTAACACTTCCTCTTGCATTGGTACAATCAGCATATTGTTTCAACATGGATGTAGTGATACATGGTATGCAAACGTATTACTGCATCCAGAAAGTGCTGTGACTGGTTATGAGTTGGGTTACAACTTACAAGACATGATGTCATCGTTCTCTGTGTTTTGTTTGATTGCATAGAACACGGATTTCCATCTCAAAGCGCGGGTCACATTACAAATGAGTCGGTATTTGCTTTCTGTCATAGTCATCTTCCGCATTCAACATAATTGAGGTGTTGCCATTGAACACTTAGCTCACGTTTATTATTGACCATGTTGGGGTCGGCTGGGTAGGCAGGTACTATTTTAGTGGTTACACTTCACGGATTTAGTTCATTTGCCTGCTTGACACGTCGACAGCCGCTAGAAAGTTTGAGTCGTCTTCATCAACGCGTCAAAACGGTGCTACTAGCTTGCTCATCTTCATTTTTCTTTTTACTGCGAAAAGGTGAGCAGAGGTGAGAGCAGGAAGGGTACCGCGTTAGGGCAATTGGTGCTGCAAATTTTACTTTACGAATTTTTGCTAGGAATTATAGTGCATTTGTGTAGTGAACATAGAGATTTAGTTAGTCGCTAGGATTAACTAAATGAGTCTGTGGTGAACTTGGCAAATTTTCAAAGGGCGTATAGTGGTTCAAGGTGCGATTTTCCTGGTGGCATTTAATGGTGTCGCGTCTCATTACATGTTGTTTGACGTTCTCATCCGCTTTTTGTAGGTTTTTAATTCACTGCACGTTTGTGTCAACGTTCAACGCTCGATATGATGTCAGACGGTCACTGCCGAATGCTCACTCGTTTCGTCGCTGCGTTCGTCTTCCTAACTCTGCAACAGAATAACATTGGTATAGAAGGTACTAGCACTGGTAACAGTACTAGTGCTTGCCGTGCAGTACGAGATCATCCCGAGGGAGACTTGATGATTGAAGTAAGTGGCTGCACTCCGGTGTGGTTGAATGTGAGGGTGTGCCAGGGAGACTGTCACAGCTCTGCGACCTCTCGGTTTCCGCCTGGAGGTCAGGAAACTCACCATTCTTGCAGTAGGTGCGTTCCTACTGAAACTGTGCTGGAACCCGTGATCTTGGATTGTGGTTCTTCTGGGAGTCTCATCAAACTGGTTCGGGCGCACTCAGTATGTGAGTGCCGCTACAGCACTAAATACAGCAGCTGTGTGTGATGCCAATTTGACACGGACGGGTAGAGACATGTAGTAAAACATTACGGTTAGTGTTGCATAGAGTATAGTTGTGATAGATAACTAGATGCGTTCTGCAGCTTTCACGTGATCTCGCATGAAAATACTTGTAGCAAAGTTGGTGTACTAACCCTATTGTAATATTACCTGCAGGTATTGACAATATAATATTTCACAACCTCATCAGTTTGATTGTAAGTCTGTTACCTTGTTCTTTACTGCTGTACACACACGGGATAGCCGGCGTAAAGACTACAACTAAAGTAACCGGGAACCCCATGCACGTAGTACGTACGGTACCCGACAAACATTTACAGAATACAAAAGTAGAGTACGTCTTTCAAACATTCGATTCCGTAGCTAGGACTACACGGTCTCTAGCCTAATTAATACAAGGAGCTAACAACAAAGTTTCTAATCGAACTAGACGTGTTGTCCATGTCCAAGGAGATCGAGCCTCGAGCACCGTAGAGCATTTTTTCTGTTTGTGGGATCCCTGATCCCTGATGGAACTAATTTCGTTTCTAAAAGCTAGATAATCTCAGTTGAAGACTCCAACAACGATGTAATGACAAAAATTGAAGTTTCCTCTTTTTTTGTCATTCACTCTAGACTTGTACAATTAAATATAAATTAATGTTGCTAATAGGTTATTTTGCGACCGCTGTAAGTAAACCGGTACAGTACCTGTACATGTACACCGGTAACGTGCATGTCTTCAGCAGCTACCGCATAGTCTAGAGGCAAACTAAATTTTGTTTAACTAGCTATCACCAGTACTTAGTCACTCACTCTCACACAAATCTGATTACAAAATTTAATGAGCCACACAGCCTCGAACTTCCAGACCGGAGAGCGCGCGAAGCGAGACTATTGCAACCTCTACTTTGTTATCGCGTACCGCTTGTGTAAGTTTTCAAGCAATAGCTAGGCTCTCTCAGAAAGCTTTTCGCTGAGCAAGCTCTGCGCACGCGACTATACGTGCGTTGCACTGTTAGTAGATATCAACATCTGCAGAAAATGGCGGAAGAACATCAGACGATTCGTATTTTCTGTCGCATCAAGCCAACCAACGCTAAAACAGGGGTGAATAATTTAAAATAGGATTTTTAATAATACGTGTAAACGTTGATTTGTTTAGCTATACGAGGTGCACGCTGACGAGCAAAACGCGCCACACGTCACATTCTACATACCAAGATCAGAATCTGACGGTTTAGTGAACAACAGACGGGAAGCGTATCCATTCAAGTAATCTCTTGTGTTTGTTGTCAAGTGTGTGTGTGTGTGTGTGTGTGTGTGTGTGTGTGTGTGTGTGTGTGTGTGTGTGTGTGTGTGTGTGTGTGTGTGTTGGCGCTCAATGATTATTTTGCGATAGATTCAACAAAGTGTTTGATCAACAGACATCACAAGATGAAGTATTTGAACGAGTAGCAAAGGAGGTGATAGACAAGTCAGTAAAGCTACCATAAATTTGTTGTTTCCAAGCAACATGCATATTGTAGCTTTGTCAGACATGGAATGGTGATGATATATGAAAATATATGTATGGGACAGACAGACAACAGGCAGACAGACAGACAACAGACAGATTGTTTTATTGATTTAAAACTTTAATTAAAGATACAACAAGCAAATCTTCAAAAGTATACATTGTAACAAATCCACCTCAGTCCATTACTCTGTTCATCAATTCAGACAGACAGATGACAGACAGACAGAGACAGCCACATAAACATAAATATTTGTAGGTAGAACCAAGCCTTATTGGCTTGGGTAGTATTTAGTTGCTTTACTTAGATGGTGTATAATAGTTAATGTTTGTAAATATACAACAGACAGACAGACAGACAGACAACAGACAGTCCTTAACACTTGTTCCACTTGTGTTTGATCATTTTGGCCATTGGGGAGAACGAGCCACCAGATACCTACAGGAACTATCAACCAGGTCGACTGATGATGATGGCAATAAGAATGTTAAAAGAATTCATGTGTTGCTGGAGAAAACGATTCTCAACAGCATTACAACGTTGCAATGCTAACACTATAATAGTATTGCAAGGAAACTATCACGTTTTTATCTATAAGTTCTAGTAATGTAAAGAACTATCATACTCAGTTTTGCGCACATTAGTTTGTGAGGTGTATTCACCCGATCGGGTCTCTGGAACATTTTAAATAGTTTGGTTGTAATAGCATTCATTTATGAAATATATAAGAAAGATAGACAGACAGACAGACAGACAACAGACAGATAGACAAACAGAGTCAGACAGACAGATAGTCAGACAGAGACAGACAGACAGACAACCATTTATTCTAATTGTATGTGCTTAGTGTGTTGGCTGGTTACAACGGCACTATCTTTGCTTATGGTCAAGTGAGTGACATATTCGAGAGTTTGCCTACTGATAAGTTGTGTGAAACTTGTTGGATTGCATGCAGACGGGCTCTGGCAAGACATTTACTATTACCGGTGGTGCTGAACGTTATGCTGATCGTGGAATTATACCAAGATCATTGTCATACGTATTTCTGCATCAAGAGAATGTGAGCTCTAGTTGATGTTTGGTGATATTGTTTGGACGTGTTTTCTATCTATTTCTCACATGTTTGTGTTTCTTTGTCTGCTGGTTGTCTGTGTACTTTGTTCATTTTTTGGGTGTTTGTCTGCATGTATGTTTGTCTGCATGTATGTTTGTTTGTTTGTTTGTCGATTGTTTGTTTGTCTGTCTGTCTGTCTGTCCATTTGTTTGTCCTTTTGTCTGTCTGTCTATTTTTTGCCCATTTGTGTGTCTATCTTGCTGTTTGTGTGTTTGTCTGTCTGTCAGTCTGTCTGTTGTTCTTTCTGTCTGTCTGTCTGTCTGTCTTCTGTTTGTTTGTCTTTCTGTCTGTGTCTGTCTGTCTGTCTATCTGTCTGTCTGTCTGTCTACCAGTATCTTGCTGTTTGTGTGTTTGTCTGTCTATCTGTCTGTCTATCTGTCTGTCTGTCTGTCTGTCTGTCTGTCTGTCTATCTTTCTGTTTATTTGTCTGTCTGACTGCTTGTTAAAGTTCTGTGTCTTCCCACAGCATCCAGAGAATGTGTACACAACTCAAGTGTCTTACATGGAAATCTACAATGGACACGGTTACGATCTACTCGATCCTAAACACGAAGCATCTAAGCTAGAGGATCTGCCGTA